>NW_010397497.1:0-8199 GCF_000710305.1 Buceros rhinoceros silvestris | reverse complement strand
GAATAAAAAATTTTCATTTCTCACAATGGTTGCTTTAATGATTCTAATAAACTTTGAGCCTGTGAAGCTTAATCGCATATAGTTTAAATATATATATCTAATTACAGTATAGAATGATAATGTATCTATCATACATATAATAAAGTTTAAATTACATTTATTAATGACTAATGCTATTCATCCTTAAAAGATTAATTTTTCCTTATATATCTTCTAGTATAGTTTCCTCAACTTTTTATATCTGAGGTCACCTTATCAAAATTCGTAAAATCTTCAGCAATGAATTCACATTAGTTAATGTTAAGGGGCAACCGGGACAGTTAAGATTAAACAGGTTTTGGAAAAGTGCTGATGAGTGTGAAAACAGTCATTAGTTCATGATATGAAGACATTTGGAATACGTCTATAATCTCAAGCTATGAATAGAAACAAACACAAAGAAAGCAGTTGCCCTAACCTGCTGATCGCAGCTCTCATATCATTACGCTGTGTAAACTTAACAGGTGAAGAGCTGGTGAACTGCAACAGCATTACCAACAGAAATCTCTAAACTCCCCCTGGCATTCAGACCAACAGCTTCCAGAGTTTTCTCAGAGGGAGCTTGGAAACATTGCCCCTATGTAGGCGCTTAAATTATCTCTTTCTCTTCCTATGTGGATCCTATTCTTTTAGAGGTAAATTTCAAACCCAATATCCAGGAGCAGGATGCACTTTTAATACAGTTTAACCTTCTCTCCAACACTGACAGTGCTGGAAACTACAATGCTGCCGTGCATACTGAGAACAACACACACAGTGCTACAGATTGTTATCAACCAAAACCACTGCTTAGTCCTTTTCTGAATGCTTTATTTTTTTTAACATATTGTAAAAAGAAATTGTTCTATATTTGTCAAGAACTTACTATTATTCCCACAGAATTATTTAGTAAATTATGCCATTCCTGTAGGATAGGTTTAGCCATTTTCACAGCTTCTAGTCAGTGAAAACACTAGGACATATAAAAAACCCCTTCAAAAATCCAAGACTTCTTTCTCCCAAAAATTACAGGGCAAAGAAATTTTACTTCATTATCTTGAACCAGATGTATTCGTCGATTATCACAGGTGCTACACTGCTGATGTAATCAACCATAAACCCACGTTTCTGAGCAGCTGCTCAGAAAACCTCTTTGGAAGGTAATACTAACATGGTTGCAAGCATCTCTCTTCTTTCTTCTAAGGACCAAACCATCCATTTCAAAAGGCAGTGGGTTCCTATTCTTATCTTCCTACACAACCTACTGATGAATGTGCATGTCAGGGTAACAAAATAACAAATCTCTAACACATCTTCTTTCGGCTCTTACCAAAATGTTTCTGTTACTGACCAACATTTTAGGCACTGAAATGGAAAAAGTCATAGAAAATCTTTAGACTTAGGACAGAAAGTTTGAACTAGTTCCTCAGAATGTTTTAGGCGTTAGGGTGGGGACTGATCAGGAAAAGATCAGTCAAGGGACTGATCAGCAGAAAAGAAGAGCATTGTGATAACTTTTTGGCAACTTGGGGTTTTTTATGAAGAAATTTTATTAAGAATTAAGCATTTTGTGCCAGCATGTTGCATGGATAAATAAAACACAATTGAGGTAATCAGCTGGTCGTAAAGGTATGTCTGAATTGTTAGTATTTGCTGGCTTAAGGTAACATTTCCTAACCAGTCACCCGAGGAAGCATATAGCTTAGTTTAAAGTTATCCTAGCTACAAGGAAACTTGGTAAGTATAAAGAGATTTCAATGCCAAAAAAAAAAAAAAAAATATTTTTAAAAGATCTATCATTTCTGAAAACTGGGCTTTAAAATGCTGGATAACTGAGACAGAATAAGTGGTAGAACAATTCTTAAGCCAGAGAAAGCATGTACCTAGGAAAGTTATAGCAGTACCTTTGTAAATGAATACCTACATATGAATAGAGCAATGGAACACTGGGGAATAAAATACATCTGAAATGATAAAATGACAACACAAAATGGGAAAATAAACCCTAGAGTTCTGAGCACAGTGATAATACGGTTGGTAGAAAATTAATTGTATTATTCCACATGGATAATAAATAAGAAGAAATTGTGTTGAAGAAAATAGAGTCGTAATAGAATTTTTTTTAAGTTTGCAAAATCAGAATTTGGTTGAATCCTCTAAATGAAAATAGGTCAGATTAGTTTCTCAAAAAAGTTGACACAAAATAAAGAACTAAGATAGGGAATATATTACATGGGACAGCAGGACCTAAAGCAATAGTGGTTTTATGGGTATGTGAAAAAATTATATAGTACTATAAAAATGACACATTCTTTTTCAAGCAATCACTCGAGCAAGATAAAACATATGAGAAACTGAGGAAGGTCAAGAAAAGCCAGTTACTTAACTTTTCAAACTACTATTTGATAGCAGTTTTTATTTGTGGATTTTATCTAAAGATGCAAGGACTAGCACGGATCAAGATGTCTTTCAGCACATACACTGCTTTATAAGAACATTTGTAAAAATTAAAACACATCCATTGCTGAGTAACTGTCTTCAGTTATGGTAGGACAATGGGTTGATATTGGTACCCAGACTGTCTAGCTCAATATTACAAGGTATAATTTTAATTCAAAAAGGACACTGCATGGTGATAAGGATAAGGATGTATACGAATGAACAACTCACAAAAATTGACTAGCAGTTACAAAAAGGAAGAAACAAAACTGATGCGGTTATCAGACACATACCAGGGTAATGTTTGATATATTGTTGGGGAGAAAATAAAACAAAAATTACGTAATTGGTTAATACAACTTTCACCTTCATTTTGAGGAAAGTATGGATATACTTGATTCCAAAAGAAACCCAAGTCTAAAATAAAATCACTCACAAACTTTGAAAGAAGAGGCATCTGAATTCGAAAACTTTACTGTATAAACTTTGTTAAATTTGGCTCTTAAGACACGGGATGCCTGTTGTGTATCACAGAATGCTTCTTTTGAACCTTTTTTTTGATCCATTGATTTTGAAGTTAGTTGAACTCATCTTTTGATCTTCTTTAAAATTTAGATTAATTTATTTTCTTTCCTACCTGTGCTTGTCCTCACATTTTAAACCAACTTAACATCACTGGTCTGTTGCTCTCCACTACTGTGCTGTGCTAATTTCCTGATTTTGTGTCACAGACTTCCTTGGGTTCTCATTTATAAATTACACCAAATACAATCATCACGGCCATAGAATCTCTTTTTATTCAAATAAACACTTGAGAGAAAAATGGCAAGAGGAATAAAGATATCAAACATAATAAGAAAGTCAGAATAATTATTTAAAAAGCAGTTTATATTTTGTAACCTCAATCAGCAAGAATTATACTGAAAAGATGCTGATTGTTTGAAACAGGAAATCAGGCTACTGGTATTCTTATGTTTACTTCATTGGGACAGAGATTACATTTGTTTCAACAATGTATACCACAACAGAGAAGAGAAAAAAAGGCATTGTAATCTCCATTTCTCACTAATGAGATCCAATGGCAGAGCTTTGGATTGCTTTTCAGAAGACTCTTTCTCATCCAATGATTCTCTGATAATAAGTTTACATCAATCTTTACAGTCAACTGCTTGAAATAAAAAGATTGAGAGAAAAGGTCTCATTCTTCAGTCATTTTACCCAAGTGAATTGTTGCAAAAGTCCTGATAATGCAAGAAGACTGCATTTCCTAACAAAAAAAAAAAAGATCACTCTCTCATGGTAGATATCTGCCCAAATTTTTAGGCAAGCAATTGGACCATACAGTCAGAAAGGACAATATATGATGCTGCACTAGGATATGGTCTCACTGACAAGATGGCATTTGTAAACAACAATAACATATTATTTCATTACATTATAAACAAAGCAAGGTATGCACATACATGGTAATCCAAAGCACTGTAATCTGATGATTATATGGTTTGAAAGCAAAGACAATGATGTAAAATGTCTCAGTCGAGACTCCACCTAAGCATTTGCTTGTTGTAGATTCAAAAATAATCCAGATGCAGCCAATGTCCATAAATACCTTCTCACTTGGATGTTATAGAGATGCAGTATATTTCCGAATAGGACCAACCATAATTTATTAAAAAAGACAAAAAACCAACCTAAATCTCTACTAGTTTTATCTTTAGATTTTAAACACTATTTTTTCATTTTTAGAATAATTATAATTTGCTGAGAATTCAGAGAGAAGTATTTCATAAAGCATTAGCAAATGTCAAGTAGAGATTAGACATACATGAATGTAAATACTAATTCACTTTTGTGCGTTCCTTCAAGAGACCGATTTAGAGATATCAGCTAATGTACTTTAAAATAGATAATCAACACTGATCAAAACGTATGGAAATGTTTATGTCAGAAGTTATCAGAAGACAGCTAATCTTTTAGCACAGAGAATTCTCCTTGCTCATCCTTCGAATGAGAGTGATGCCTTAATCTAGGTATTCCCAGGGCTCAAACTAAAACAGATCCGGCAGTAGCTGCTGACTGCCACACGATGTTAAACCAACCCACAACCAGCTCAGGACAGTGAAGGCAAGTGCTGAAACGCAACACTGGCAGGTCGATGTACAGCCTGGCACCTTCTTCTGGTAATAGTGTTCATTGGACTTCATGGGGAGATGTCAATTATGTAGGTAGTTAAGGTGTTTTCAGGGAAATACTGTGACAAGAACAGAAGAGCGGGTTCATACAGCTCATGGCTTTGCTCACTGCTGCTTTCATAGAAGGGAGTGCACTGCTTTTTGATTTACCTCTGGTTCAGTCTTTTACAATTTTCTTCAAAACCATTTGCTTAGAGATGCTTAAAGAAAATCTCTGAACCTTAGATACTAGGGTAGAATTATTCTGCAAATTCAAACAGAACAACCAAGTAACAACTTCTAGATTTTCCTGATTCTCCACCTAATTGCATTATGCGTGGAGCTGTGTGACGTATGCCAGCTTGGCACGTCACACATTGTCTAGTCACTTTTCAGCAATGAAACGATAAACACAAAGTGTGACTTATGACTCAAGTGGTTCATAATGTACCAGTGCTTCAAGCTGATGTAATAATTACATGTTACATCAAAGCCAGCTATCAAGAAACCATGTATTTTCTCTTTCTTTAGTGGATTGAGACGAAAGCAACTAATTAATGTATTAACCAATCTAAGTCACTGGTTTGTTTGTTTTTTTTTTCCTGGAACATCTGCAATTCCCTTAATAAAAAAGCAAATATAGTAGAGGCTCTGTGAACTTCTAATTTTTTTTTGAGATTGCTGGGAGGTTATGTTCAGTGTACGCTGTACAATTTAAATAAATTGCAGCTTCTGGCCTTTCTCCAGGTTCTTAGGGGCATCGTAAATTTTGGAAATAACAACTAAGACATCTCACAATTTTCCAGTGCAATACCTTAACTAATGCAAAAGCAGTAAAAGCAAACACAAATCAATTTATTCTGCCAAAGCAGAGTCATATAAACTGCTTCTCAGTCACCAGTTTACCCAACATAGACAGTCCCTAGTCTCTTTCAAAGCCCAGAAAACAATACCAAAAATTCCTTCTATTCCATGTAGGAGGACAACAAAACATCCAGGCTCTTTTTGATCCACAGAACCATTGCAAGTTGTTAATTCTGGAAAGTATCCTACTAGTAATCCCTTACCATCTGATTTTAATGATCACAACTAGAAATGTTATCCTAGATATTTTAGAACTTTGTGGCAAAACCAATACCTTAAACCCTAGCCAGACACTCTCCCCAAATCAGGTGAGCACACGCTATCTCTGCCAGTTACTTTCCCGATCACTAACATTATTTCCCTGTCAGATGACTTAAGCCATATGGAACTCTAGTATATAGGACAAATGGGATTATAATTATAGTGGATTACTGAATCTTAGTAAACTAAAGTTATTAGTACAGAATTCAGTAGATCTTTGAGTATTTACTATGATTAAACTTAAGTTTGTATCAATCTGCAATTGTATAAGTCAGAGATCACCTGTATTCTCAAAAGATGAAATTTATTTTTTGATTACATGGTTTTGTTGATCTTAATGTACTAAATAATGACCAGTTGTCCACATTCAGTATTGAAGTTAAGTAAGAGAAAAACACAAAAGTGCAAAGTTAATTAAGAACATTTAAATATTAAGAATATTTAAAGTATTCTAGATTTAGGCTCATTAAAATCCCAAGGTTTTGAAAGACCTGTTAGGAGACTGACCCCAACACATTCTGATTGGATTCTCTAGTTTGAGGGGTTTTTTTAATATGTAAGGAAAGTTAATTAATGAGCAAGCTTAAGATAAAAAGAAAAAATGTCTCAACATTCTGGTAATGTGTTTTCAATCATTTAATTTGTATGTTGAAAAGACAATTGAGTCTTCAAGGCAAACCTAACAGAAATAAACAGTCCCTGTGTAATAAACACAGTGTGACCTCAGAGATTTGTTAACTGCTTAATTAGAATTGAAAAGAAATCTAAAACATACATTGCATTAGAATAGATAGTGGGAACAGACAGGTGAAAAGATGGAATGAAATGCAAACTGCCTTGTTGATGATGGAACATAAGAGGCTAAGAGGGGCCAGAAAGTTCTGTGATATATATACTCCCCTAGTGAGCAGAAAAGAGTTATTAGGTTGAAACTATAGCTTTTGCAGCTCTGTAGAGTACCTGGCACTACCTTACAAAACCCAAACCCCCAGGATGGGGTTGTGAAAAAATTAAACCATGGCTAGAAAAATTTCAAGATGAGAATAAGCACTATGCTTTGAAAATTTAATATAGAAAGATCTTAACATACTCCAAAACAGACATCCTTTCTGTACCTCAGACTCCCTATCTGTAACAATGCTAATCAGAATGGGGTTCCCTGTATAGCATTTTGAAACCTATATAAAAATGCCCAGATGTTTCTAGAAACAGCTTAGTAGACAGCTTTCCAAAAATGAAACCTGAATGTTTAAGAGCATTTACAGAGAGAAACTTATATTTATGAAATCTTAAAAAAATACAGGACTTTTTTTCCTTCAGTGGACTATAAGACGGTGATGAATTAAGGAAGTTTCCCCTCTTAAAGACTGTTACATTCTTTCTTTGAAGCGAGACTCATGTTTGATGGGTTCCAGTAATGTTTTTAAAAATAGAACAAGGCAATGGATTGTACATCCAAAGAGAGTAATAGAAGCTGAGGCTGTCAACAAGTTGTTCTCTGTAAATGAAAACATCATTCAATATATCAAGAGAGGATTATTAAAATTGTTAGCAATAAAAGATAACTCCTTGGGTTATTGTTAGTAATAATTCTTTTGTCTCAACTCACAGATTATAACTTCTCTATTATTGGATCAAAGATGAAGCAGATAGGTGCTCAGTAAATTTCTACAAGCTATCTGAATGTTTTTATAAAAATCATCAATAAAGCTAGAGTATGTGGGGAGCAGAGGACAGGATAAAAAAGGTCAGTGCACCTAGTGTTCAGGGTGAACAGTGTAAGACAACTGCAGCTAGGAGCCTTTGCTGAAGTGCCCATGAGACTGTAGAAATTTAATATCCTTGGGGAAAGGAGGTAGGAGCCCAGCACAGCAGACTTCGGCACCTTCAGGGAACTGATAGGCAGTAAGCCATGGGATGCTGCCAGGCCGGTGTCCAGGACAGCTAGCTGATCTTCTAGGAGGACAACCTTTACAAGGCACTCTCTAAAGGTCCATTCCAGTGCACAAGAAGCTGAATAGGCAAGGCAGGTGGCCAAACTGGTTGAATAAGGAATTGCTGACTGAACTAAAAATTAAAAATATGCTGTATAGAAGGTAGAAAAGGGAACAGGCTACCAACGTGAAGTGCAAAAAAAAAAAAAATGCACCTAAGTTTGTAGCACTGGACTATAAATGGGAAGGATGTGAAAGGCAGCTGCAAATATTCTTATATATCCACTGGATATAAACTTCAGATATGTTCCCAAATCTTTTCTCTACATATCATGAAGCATTGTTAAACTTTGCACTAAGACTAATCAACATATGAAGGACAGGGGGCAGAGTGTGCTGGGCGAACCAAAGTTGGATCAGCATAGTCAAAGGAGCATGCCTCTAAATCAAAGTTAGTTTTGTTGGTTTCATTTCCTGGAAGGTAAAATGGGGGTGGGGGTTGGGGTGGTGTG
>NW_010397496.1:17193-17519 GCF_000710305.1 Buceros rhinoceros silvestris | reverse complement strand
GTGCTGAAGCTCCTCCAACCCAAACCCCTCCCAGAGTCTATGATTTACCAAGCCCCTCGGTAACTCTGCTCCCCACTCGGCTCCCTTTCCTCATGAGGGGGAGCAGTTGCTGCAACCCCTTGCAGCCTCCAGCCCTGGGTTTTGTGCAGACCCTGCTCTCTCCTCAAGAGGGAAACATGTCCACCAGGCACAAGGGCTTCAGCGCTCTTCCCTGCGGCTCTGCTTCAGATGCCAAAAACCCTGAGCTAGAAAAGGCTCTTCCTCACCCCTTCTTCTGCCTGGCCCCTGGAGTCACCTACAAAAGTCTGCCTGCTCCCCTTGCAGCG
>NW_010397496.1:16719-16997 GCF_000710305.1 Buceros rhinoceros silvestris | reverse complement strand
CCACTGCCCCCCCTCCTCTCCCCATCAAACCCCCCCAGCCACAGGGCTTGTTCCAGCCCAGCGCCGGCCGGCTACCGAGGCACAGCCACGGACACACATATGAGAAGACATGACCTCAGAACGAAGCAGCCCCCCCATCATCCAGCAAGCTGGGACAACCAAAACCTAATCCTGCCCTACCACTCCCAGTCCACGCCATCCTGAAGGTCCAGCAGGTCCGGGGCGGGTGTCCCTGCACTGGCAGCTGAACAAGGAATCAAGATTGTTTCCATGCACCG
>NW_010397496.1:16162-16548 GCF_000710305.1 Buceros rhinoceros silvestris | reverse complement strand
TGTGCCGGGTTAGTAATCATTTCTGCTGCTCTACTCTAGGTTAGAAGCATGCCCGAGCGCTCGCGGGGCCGCGGGAGCGACCCGTGGGAAGCACCAGCAAGGTGAGAGAGCACAGCACCGCGCCCTCGTTCTAGGCAGCGTGCTGCGGAGATCAGACCTAGCACACGGTGAGAGGTGCTGAGCTGAAGCACTTTCGGATGAGGTCTTCCAGTCCTCGGCACCACACACGCTCTGGGCACCACTCATGCATCTCTCGCTCGAAGGCACAGGGATTTCCACCTCTCTGCTCAGACGGGAACACATCCCAAAGCTTCCTTGTTATGATCACCAGCAGGGACTGAGGGTCGGCCTTGGACCAAGGGGACAATGAGGGGATTTACAGGCGC
>NW_010397496.1:14250-16044 GCF_000710305.1 Buceros rhinoceros silvestris | reverse complement strand
CCAAAGGGCAGGGCGCTGCCGCAGGGGCACACCAAGAGGTATCTCAGCCCCGCGGAAATGAAGCCAGCCCGTTCCCACCAGCTCTAGGGGTCCCCAAGAGCAGCAGGAGGAGCTGAGGGGACAGACCTCCAGCTCTCACCATCACAAAACCTCCCTGCTTGGCATGTCCAGAAGATGCAATTGCTTCCACCCCTGGACAAGTGAGTTCAGTGACCTCATTAGCTGGCACCAGTTTGAAGAGAACTGTGAGCCAAGCGATAGGGTTTTGGCACAAGCCCCATTCACCGTGCCAGCCGGAGGAGGGCAGAACCGCTCCGCGGCGGCCAGTCGACTACAAATTTAGAGTGATCATTGCTAAGGAAACTTCAGACCTTTCCCCCGCTGACCGGTGAAGCGCTCTACCTACGAAGCCGTGAAAGAGAGAGGAGCTCAAGCAATGCAGCACTAACTGCTCTCAAAGCCCTCACCCAGTTTGTCTGTGGATGTGATAATATCGGCCGGAAGGGAGGAGTCCAGATCTGCATCCAAGATGCCCAGTGGGTCGAGTTGTGCTACATGATGCCCTCGAATCTATGAAATGGCCAGGAATGGAAAGGAGAGCAGGAACCGGGAGGGAGGGGGGAAAGGGAGAAAAACAAAAGAAGGGAGGGGTAAAAAAGTTAAATTACATTAGTATTAATTTGCAGAGTAATTCTCACCGACGTTTGGAGAAACAGTTACTGGAGCATCATCAAAATTTACACAACTAATGCCGAGAGGATCAAGCTTTGCAATGTGATGACCCCTGACCTGGAAGCAACAACACAGATGAGTTGTTAGAACCAATTCACAGCAGAGACATTCCGTAGAACAACCCGCCTCGTGCACAGCGTCCCTCCCCGCAGCTCCTGCGCAGCAGACGCAGCCCGCAGAGGTCGGGTTAGTCCCACTACAGCACGGAGGTGTGAGTGCCACCAGCGGCAAGGACCACCCTGCTCCGCCTGGAGCCAGGCTCCGGCAGGGCGATCTCCTGCCCAGCACAGCAGGGAGGTCCAGGAGTCACCCACCGCCTCCCCAGTGCCCAAGCCAAGCCCCTCCCCTGCCCAGCTGCAGTGACTCCACACAGATGGTTCCTCCTGAGCGTGAGAGCAAATGATGAGCTGATTTTCCAGATTTGGGCAGATCTGGGTGCTCTCCTGCCAAAGTGGCAGAGAAAATGAGTGTTGCCACCAGCAGCAGCAGCTCCTGAAAGGCAGAGGAACGTGTCTGAGGAACATCTGCCAGCACGCAGCACCTGTCTGCTGAGAGTAACCTCCGGCAGGGCTTGGAGCGCCCTTCTGGGAGGGGCAGGTGGGGAAACACTAGAGAGCTTTGGCACCAAGAGAGCCCCGACAGCTCCAGGGGGTGGCAGCCGGGCTGGCAGTCACCGCGCTGGGTTGGAACCCATGGCGGGAGCCACAGAGAACAACGAGAGCTGAAGAGGAGGTTTGGCCTTCCCAGGAGGAGGTGCCCACGGGCAGACCCGTCCCACTGGGCAAAGCCAACCCATCTCAGCAGCTAGTACTCTCCAATCCCCCACCACAGCTCGTGAACCGACAGCCCCTGCTCCCGAAGCTTCAGGCTCAGCTGCGCTGGGAGCGGGACAGAAACACCCCCGACACGGCCCAGGCTGCGGCAGCGTCTTCGGCGGGGAGCGGGACAAAACCCCCCCCGCCACGGCCCAGGCTGCGGCAGCGTCTTCTTTACACTGTGAACACGATAATCCTGGCCAGCAAATGTCACCAGTTAGAAAAACCACTGGTACGGGAGGGGAGC
>NW_010397496.1:13588-14143 GCF_000710305.1 Buceros rhinoceros silvestris | reverse complement strand
AAATGCCACCAGTGAGAAAACCCACTGGTACGGGAGGGGAGCGGTTAACCTCCAGTACAAACCAGACATCCCGACCTGACCAGACTCCCGGCCGGGGGATCAGGAAAGGGTGTCTGTGGTTTCAGCAGCCAAAGAGCCTGACGTCAGCCACCGACGTTAGGGCAAACTGCTAAGAAAGCCCCAAGCCCCCTCGGAGCTCTCTGCGGGGCCAGATGACAACGTGTCCCTGAACTGTGGCCGCAGCGAGAGCTCTCCTTCTGCGCCAGCACTGCCTGGGAACCATTCGCTCGTCCGTCCACAGCAAAGCCTGGGGTCTAGCTCAGCATTTAGCAGGAGCAGGACGCAGGCTCACCGCAGGCTGGGAGGCTCTCACCAGGACCAAGAGGTCACTTTGTGTGGCAAACAGCTTTGAGGTGGGGGTGCCTGGTGTCTTCGAGGTCAGCTCAGCAGTTTTCAGGTCCCCAGCAAATCCTCAGATGGGTGGGGGAGTGAAGAGAAGGTTTTTTCCCCACACGGGCGGGCTGCAGCGTGTCCCGAGAAAGAAAACGGCGGTGG
>NW_010397496.1:11067-13243 GCF_000710305.1 Buceros rhinoceros silvestris | reverse complement strand
GTTCCCCAGCCGTGTTGAGGTGCTGCTGGGGGACAGGGGGCAGGGGGGACCTGGCGATGCCAGGGAATACTGGAGGAGCTTCAAGGTCTCTTCAGAGCAGACCGATTCTCCAATTCCATGAAGACCACAGCAGGTAGTTGCAAGACGCACCACGCTTGCCAGCCCTGATTCTGATACGGGACTTCAACCACACAGACGTCTGCTGGAAAAGTGGCACAGCGAACCGCAAGCAGCCCCAGAACCTACTGGCGTGCGTTGAGGACAACCTCCTAGTTAGAGATGGTGTCGATGCCAACAGAGGAGAGGCACTGCTGGACTGTTCTCACTTACGCAAAAGGACTTATCGAAGAGGTGAAGGCTGGAAGCAGCCCAGGCTGTGGCAACCACGACCCAGTGGAGTTCTCAATCTTGAGGGCACAGGACAAGTACAGAGAGAAGCAGGACCCTGAACCTCAGAAAGGGAAAACTGCAGCTGCTCAGGGCGCTGGGGCGTGGGATCCCTCGGGAAACTGCCCTCGGAGGCAAGGGAGCGAAGGAGACCCAGGAGATATTACAGCCGTTTTTCTGAGGGCACAAGAGCTCTTCGTCCCGACGTGTGAGAAGCCGGGCAGGGGGGGCAGGAGGCCAGCTTGGCTACAACACGACCTCTCAGCCAAGAGAAAACACCAGAAGAAAACACCCAGTCAATGGAGTCAGAGACACGTGTCCCGGGGAGGTGACAGGGGTGACACAAGGAGAGGGTCAGGAAAGCCAGGGCTGAGCTGGAGCTGAACCTGGCCAGGGACATGAAAAAGAACCAGATAGGTTCTAAAGGTCCACGGGACAACAAAGGAAGGTGGAGGAAACTGTACCCTAGTACAGAGCACAATGGGAGACCTGGCTACGCCGGACATGGATGAGATTGAGGCAATCAACAACTTTTTTGCCTCAGTCTTCACCGGCAAGTGCCCCAGCCACACCAGCCAACCCGCGGAAGGCAAAGGCAGGGCCTGGGACAGTGACGAACCACCCAGCGCAGGAGGAGATCAGCTTCGAGACCACCTAAGGAGCACCACTGCGCAGCACAAGTTCATGGGGCCTTATGAAACGCATCCGAGGGGGCTGAGGGGACCGCCGGGTGGGGCTGCTCAGCCACCACCCATCACGTCTAAGCAGTCGCCACAGACTGGTGAAGTTCCCGCTGACTGGAAAAAGGAAAAAAAGGAAGAACTGGGAACTACAGGCCAGTGAGTGCCCAGCAAGCTCCTGAAGGGGATCCTCTTGGAAACCGCTGGGGCACGTGTTGAATAAAGAGGTGACTGGTGACAGCTTCACTAAGGGCAAACTGTGCCTGACAAATGTGGTGGCCTTCTAGGACAGGGTCACCGTCTTGGTGAATAAGGGCAGAGCAAGTGACATCATCTACCTGGGCTTGTGCAAAGCACCCGATGCTGTCCTGCGCGACGTCCTTGTCTTAACATTGGAGAGATGTGGATTCGATGGGGGGGCCACTCCATGCGTAAAGAATTGGCTCGACGGTCACCCGCAAAGAGATGCAGCCAACAACTTGACGTCTTGGTGGAGACCAGTAACGGGTGGTGTCCCTCACAGGTCCGTACTGGGACCAGCGTCTTTGTCAGGCACACAGACAGTGGGCCTGAGGGCACCCTCAGCCAGTTTGCAGATGACACCAAGCGGAGTGGGGTGGTTGACAGTGCTGGGGGAAGGGATGCCATCCAGAGGGACCCGGAGAGGGGTGGTCTGAAAACCACCCATCACAGACAGGGCGTCCTCCTGCCTCCCTGCTCCTCCACACCTCCACACACGGGGCTCAACATTCCCACCTGGGGAGCCCAGGCAGTGCCCCGGGGGTAGGGAGGGAGGTGCATTTCTCACTGCAGACAGCTTAGAAAAATATATCGGAGAGCAACGACCTCCCAGCGCTGCCATTCAGAGACTGAGGGAGCGACAGGAACGCAGAGGAGGTTGCGGATTTTGTGTTCAAATCGATGACTTGGAGCTGCTGCCTCCAACACCAGTCACCACCTGCTGGAACTTGGCATCTGCCCACTGGTTCCACCAGCGAGAGCCGCATGGCCTTGAGGAATGGCTGCCGGGATCCGCCTGCACTGCAGCGAGCTGGTGGGGCAGTCACCTCCCACGACAGCAGGCGGGGGCAGACACAAACGTGGCTCCT
>NW_010397496.1:10551-10881 GCF_000710305.1 Buceros rhinoceros silvestris | reverse complement strand
CGCTGACGTTGGCAGTGCGCCTGCAGAGGCGGGCAGGACAGGGCAGGGCAGGGGCGCCTTCTTCAAGCCAAAGAGCAGGGCCAAGGCTGGGCAGACCTTTGGATCTGCCCAGCACTGCAGTTCCTGGCTTAACCTGTGGCCTTGTAAGTTGGGTTTTCCCCAAACCCGAACGGGGTCAACCTGCCGCGGGTGCTTCTGCGCAGGGACAGCTGAGGAGACCACGGTCACACCTCCACAGCAGCTGGCTTTAACTTCTCACCAGGCTTGGCAAACCCGAGCGCAACCGAAGGTGGACAGCTCTGTCAGGAACTCGTCAGAGCGTCCTCAAGT
>NW_010397496.1:8172-10408 GCF_000710305.1 Buceros rhinoceros silvestris | reverse complement strand
CCTGCTGACCAGAGACACAGCCTGCAGCACCACACCCCTCCTCCAGGTCAAAATCACGAGGAAACACCTCCTGAACTTTTGGGTTAGGACCTCAGAAGTTCTTGCCGCAACACGAGGGCAGCAGGACGGGTGTCTCACACCACTGCTGAGTGTGCAGGAGCCCACAGCACAGGAGTGGCGTCCCAGAAGCCGGCAAACCACCCTGTGAGGAGAAGAGCCCCCCACTCTCTGCCACCTAACTACTGCCTTTGGGTGACAACAGCTTTAACCCTCCTATTCTCCAGCCAAGCACCAGCTGAGCTTCTGCCTCAGGGATCAGCAGCTCCTGTTCAACCCCGGGGGCCCAGCCCGGTCCTTTGCGCTCTCCACGCAAAACACGTCATTGGCCGTGCTAACCCCAGCCCACCTCAGCCACCAAGCGCCCCTCCACGGAGGCACCGCTCCTCCTCGGAGCAGGGCTCGTCTCCTTACCTGGTAGGCCCTGATGAGAGATTGCACTGCGAGATGGTCCTCCACCAGCTTGTCGACATTGGGCTGCGCTTGCCCCAGGAAATGGGCTTGGGCCAGCGTGGAAAGGCTGGCGCCCAGCGGAGGGGGACTTTGGTAAGCGGTGCCTGGAGCAGCTCCAGCATTGGCGTTGCGGAAGAAGATGTCCCATGACTAGGAAAAGGGAGAGAAGAGAAGCGACAGGGTCATTACCCACCACCCAGACACTTCCTCACGTGACGTTACGGGGGTCTCAGCCTTGGACAGGAGAGCACAGTGCTCTCCCACTCTTCCAGTTACAGCCATGATCCCACTTCCCATCCACATGGGTTGTCTCTTTTGGCACAAGCCCGTCCCCAGAGCCCCTCCCCATCCCTCAGGCCACACTGACATCCCTCACCCGGCCTGCTCTCAGGCTCTTGTTTCCTTCTCCCTAGGGCATGACGCTGTGCTCTAAACACCCGTGGTATTTTCTGGAAACTGTTTTGACCCTGTGATCAAACTCTCCTCTCTGCTGTGGTCTGCGTGGCCTCAGACCCGAGTCCCAGGGTAAGCCGCGCTGGCCAGCCCGTGACCAGCAGCGGCTTTTGGCTTTTCCTGCCCCCTCTTCAAGTGTCCCCCATCCTTTTGGTGATGCCGGTGCCCACACTATGCCCTTAGCGAGGCAGATGCCACCTCTGCTCCTGCTCCCCTCCACAGATGGCTTAGGTGTTAAGAAAACAAAGTAAAACCCCCCAAAAAAGCCCTCAACAGACCTGGTGTAACTTTGTGGTACGATCCAACACTGCCTGAAGAGCCCAGAGGTGTCCCAGGCCAAACCCCAGTTAATCTGTGTCCTCGGAGAGGCAGCCACGGGCGTGGGGAAGAGGACAGACCAGCAGCACAAAGTCCAGGCTACGTCCTCCCCTCATGCTCCCACCCCTGCCTGCGTCCCACGTGCCACTGAGCGACAGCAAAGGACGGCAGCGAGGTGGAGTGGCACCTGCACGTACCTGAGACGCCAGCTAGAGCTAACACACCCTGTCAGATCTGCGCCCCGGTTCCAGGCCAAGGGTCTCTCTGCTGAGCACGCCCCCGAACCTCGCGTCTGCCCAGAGCCCCGAACACCCCCTCGTGACACAGGGACGGGTGAGGCGCTGCCCAGCGTGCTCAAACCACATCAAAAAGAGCTGCGAGAGCAGCTCCAGGGGTGGGACCTTGGTAGCACCTTGGTGGCAGGGTGGAAGGGACCGAGAACCCGACCTTTGCCAGAGGAGCAGCAGCTCACCCCCTTCCCAGGAGCTGCTCCAGCTGCAGCACCCATCACATGTCCCAGGAAGCTATTTCCAGCCCAGACGTACCCAGCCACCCCATCACACGGCTGCGGGTGGTTAAATTTAGAAACAGCTCACGTTGAAGGAACATAAATAAAATCTGGGAAAATTTGGCACCGTGACTGATAAATAATAGCTCCCTCGAAGGGAAAAAAAAAAAAAACAAACAAACCCAACAGCCAAGACAGGGAACAGCCAGCCCCGCTCTGGCTGCTGGCTGCAACAGGAAAATTCAGGACGAGAGCGAGAGCTGCTTTTGGTACCCTCCTCCTCCTGCCACTGGTGAGAGCAGCCCAAGCCCCTTCCCCTCCCCTCCCCAGGGCTGATGGGTGCCCCAGAAGCTATCGGCTCTGTGAGCGGGAGGGAAGAGCACCCCAGGAGGGGCTCCACACTCTCGGGATGGAAAGGAACCCAGCCGGCTGCCTTGCTCCGCGGTT
>NW_010397496.1:7041-8101 GCF_000710305.1 Buceros rhinoceros silvestris | reverse complement strand
CTCAGTGGTTTCTGGCTGGAAAATAAAGACAGGCTTTGAGGGAGGATGCGCCCACACAGGGAGGGGGCTGGCAGCGGTGCTGCGGGGCCGCGGACAGAGGTGTTGCCTTTATGACTCCTTCCCTTCTGCCACTCAGTGATATCAACCCTCTGGGAGAAGCAATTTGCTCCTGTCCTGAAAGGAAAAGTCCGCGTTAAGCTCTGCAAACAAGGAGCGGCGCCGCCCGGGGATCTCGGGCACTTTCGCTCCATGTTTTATTGCCCAACGTCATTCCCGAAGGACACATCAGGCTGCAGGTTGCTGATGCGGTTTCCAACGTGAGCAGGTTCAAGGAGCGCCCCAGGGGTGTCTGGGGAGCCACGAGGTGCCTCTGGAGCTCACGTACCCCACGGGAGCGGCCGAGCAGCCCCACTGGCGGTGTCAGGGGAAGGCCTCTGCCTTAACCCAGCAGTAATAAAGCGGGTCAGGTTCTTCCCCTCCGCTGCTCTCCGCACCCACGGCAGCCCTGCCAGAGCCCCCCGGCTCATGCCCTATATATATGGGGTCCAATATATCTATATCAAGTGCAAGAGCTCGCTCAGAGTCACTTTGGTGTCACCAAGAGGGCTAGAGGCCGCTCTCTCCCCTCTCCTGCAGGCAGCTCCCAGGTCTCAGCGCGCTGAATGTGATGGGCCCCAGGTCCCCATTGCGGCCGCCCTGCATCCCACCACGGCACGAGGGGTGCAGATGTCCCTGCTCCCTGCAGGGGTGGGCCTGGGGGAATGTTGAAGCTCCTGCAACCCAAACCAGTCTGGATTCAGTGATCCATAGCTTAAGGCTGGAGGAGGAGGAGCCCAAAAGGAATTTAAGGTGGGTAGCCTCTGCTGACAGGAGGGGCTCAGGCAGCGACTGATCGGTTCACACTGCACACATCATCTCATCCCTCACCAACACAAACAAGGACCTTCCATTCTCCAGGTTGCTCGCTTTTCCTGCAACAAAACCCAAAACCTTTCCAGCTTCCAGGTGAGACTCCAGCCAAATTCAGGCTGGGCTCCTATTTGTGAGCACATCTGCAAAG
>NW_010397496.1:6268-6577 GCF_000710305.1 Buceros rhinoceros silvestris | reverse complement strand
GTGGAGAGCTGCAGCCCCGTCCACCCGCTCAGCCCCAGCACCGGGGCTGCTGTTGAGCTGCGCTTGTCACAGACGTGATCGTGGGCATCGTCTACCTGCCGTCAACACTCTCCGGCCACCGCCCCGGAGCAGACTGCTCAGCATCTGGGGCAGGCAGCATGGGCTGTGCCCAGCGCCGCTGGCAGCCAGGCTGGCAAAGAGCGGGCAGGAGGAGGAGGAGGGCGGCCCCGCCCCGGCCCCTGGGGCAGCGATCCAGGAGGCAGCAGCACCCACCCTGTGGCAGCCCACCCGCGCCCTCGTCTCCTGGCT
>NW_010397496.1:3569-6122 GCF_000710305.1 Buceros rhinoceros silvestris | reverse complement strand
GTCTCCTGGCTCCCCAGCGCTGCTCTGAGCTGCTCTTCAGTCGCAGGAGCTGGGGTTCAGCTGAAGGTCTGCACACACTAAAATGCCCCAAAACAGCTTTTCCTCTGGTTTTTTTACATCTTCCCTATTCTAAACAAAGGATCTTCTGCAGTTTAAACCACCGGCATTTGCACCAAGGAAGCGAACGCGCTTTGCTCAGCTGGGACGGTCATGCCAGCCAGCAATCTTGGTGGTTTCTCAGCAGCCACCACAGAGAAACCCCAGCCCTGTGCTGGTGGAAAGTCTCGCCCTGCCCAGGCGAGCGCAGCCCAGGGAGGCGCGGCTGGTCTCTGCCCTGCGCAGGAGCTGATAAGCTGCAGCCAGGCCAGTCTCACAGCCCAGCTGGCTTGGGGAACTCCACCCTCCGATCTGACCTACCTCTAAGGCAAGAGTGGCTATCGCTTACCAGGAACGGGGGTGACACACCCCACCGCTGCAGAGGGGACGCATGATGCTGGTCATGGGGATGGGTCACGAGCCCAATCCCAATCCCACTGCGGCAGCTCGGTGCCCCAACAGGGACAGGGTGAGCCATGAAGAAGCGTGGAGAGGAGGCAGGGGCAATGCTAGGAGCTGGGAAGGGACCTTGGTGAAGGGGTCCCTGGAATGAGGTGGGATCCACTCAGGAAGGATGAATCAACTATGATGGCCCAGGCATCAGGGAGCAACAGCCAAGTCCGCGCCAGCCCAGGCATCAACCCCACCAGAGGTTTGGGGATCTGTAGCGGGATTTTGGAGGGTCACAGAACAGTCTGGGTTGGAAGGGACCTTCAGAGAACATCTAGCCACATCTCCCTGCACCAAGCAGGACAACAAGACCCCATTTCATTTCCACACTGATTTTCCCGCTGTCAAACCATTCCCAGCCACGCTGGAGGCAAAAACTCACGTCAATTCCTGCACTGCTCTCTGAGCACTAAAAGTACTTCAAGGGACGCCGGTTTCCAGGGGCGACCAATACACAGCCGCAATTCTTCACCATAAACACTGGACTGGGGACCTAGAGAGGTGGGGGGGTCTCCACCCTTGTAGGTGCTCAAAACTTGACTGCATGAGGCCTCCAGTGACATGGTCTAGCTGGATGTCACTCCAAGAAGGATGCCACCTCCAAGCCAGCCGTGCCGAGGCAGATACTCCAGAGGCTCCTTCCAACCTAAACTCCACCAATGCCTTCAGCCAAGCAAGCACAAGGACCCCCACGCAGCACCGCGGGCACTGCCCACCTATGGACCAGCTAATGAAGCCACAGGGGCTACCTTAAAGAGGAGCCAAGAGAGAAGAGAAGAAACGCAAAGGTCCGCCCTCAGGACCCCGACGCGCTTCCCAGTCAGTCTGGAGGTTTTCTCTCACATCTGCTCAGAGCAACATTAACGACCGAGCAGGGTCTGGAGATCAAACAGCCGCTACCAAACCATGAGGACTCTGAGCCTGTCACTGGGAAGGGCCTGGTGAAACCCTCGCTCGCCCTCCAGTTAGACTCCAGCATTTAGATTCATGGGATATACTTCAACATCCCACCGCGGGAAGATGGGGTCACTCCACGGGCATATACTTAGGTCCCTTTTGAGCATGGCCCAACCCAACACACTTTGTGTTTTCGGGGTCCTCTGCTTGGCTCGGCCACCCTCAAAGTCAGCACTGCGACAATCCCGCTCTGATCCCACCTCACCTCCTTCGCAGCACCCTACGGGCTGACCGGCACGATCAAAACCACACATGGCACCGCTGCAAGTGCTGGGGCACGAGGTTCCTGATTCACCCCGACCACGTAACCATCACGTCCTGGGTCACAGGCTGCTCGTGGGCTAGTGCCTAAAGAAAATCCCTGCTCTAGAGCTGGACACAGATGAAACCACCTCAAAAAGCCTCTGGGAAACACTGAGACTTAATCACTAGAGGAACGTTTTGCTGGTGAACTGCCGGGGATGGGGAACAGTGCAGGTGGGTGTCAGGAATCCTCTTCCCACCTGGCCTCCACATTCAAGAGCTGGTTCTCCTTGCTGAAGGAGCTTCAGGAACTCAGATTACCGAATCATCTGGCTGGAGGAGACCTTTGAGATCATTGAGTCCAACCATTCCCCTGCACTGCCAGGGTCCCTAACCCACGTCCCTCAGCACCACAGACACACATCTGTTAAACCCCTCCAAGGATGGGAACTCCAGTACCGCCCTGGGCACCCTGTGCCAATGACAACCCTCTCTAGAAAGAAATTGTTCCTGATCTCCAACCTAAATTTTCCCTGGTGCAACTTAAGGCCATTTCCTCTCGTCCTGTTATTCATAAAATGGGAGAAAAGACCAACCCCCACCTCCCTACAACCTCCTGTCACGTAGGTGCAGAGAGCGATAGGTCTCCCCTCAGCCTCCTCTTCTCCAGGCTAAACACCTCCAGCTCCCCCAGCCGCTCCTTGTAAGATCGGTTCTCTCAATCCTGCACCAGCTCCGTTGTCCTGCTCTGAACCCGCTCCAGCACCTCACCGTCCTTCTTGGAGTGAGGGGAAAAACTGTGACAAA
>NW_010397496.1:0-3241 GCF_000710305.1 Buceros rhinoceros silvestris | reverse complement strand
GCCACCAACAGTCCCCCAGCCTGGAGTGTTACCGGGGGTTGGGGTGACCCCAGGGCAGGACCCGGCACTTGGGCTGGTTGACCCTCATCCCATTGCCCTCAGCCCATTGCTCCAGCCTGGCCAGATCCCGCTGTGGAGCCTCCCGAGGTCAACACACCCACTCAACTTGGTGTCAACTGACTCAACCCCCTCACCCAGATCTTTGATAAAGATGTGGAAGAGCACAGTCAGGTCAGACCTCTACCCATACTGCCCACAGCTGGGCTGGTTTCCCTGCTTTAAGCCCAGCAGCAGCTGGGAATCCCTCTGGCCACCAGAGCCTGCCCCTCTCCCCAGGCTGCAGAGCAGCGGGCTGGCTTTACACACATGAGCTCAAAGCCAAGCTTACCTGCAGCCCGTTTTTTATTCCGATTTTATTCAGTAATATTGCTACTCACTATGATGACTGAAGACAAGTAAGAGGATCTGTTCTTTTGTTGCGACAGGCTAAATTTACAAGAGCTTCCCACACACATGTGTGGCTAAATGCACAGTAACTATCTCAGAAAGTACACAAAATATGCCCAGGTACTTTTTTTCACACACCCCCCCCCCCCCCCCCCCCCCCGCCACTCCAGGAGAGACCGCTGGAGCCATCGCAGCTGGAAACACAAAGCCTCGGGAGCTCTTTAAAGGTGGATTCCCAGGAGACGGTGTTCCCTGCATCCGCTGCCCGCGTCCCACGGTGCTTCCTTGTGAACAGAGAAGCTCCTCTTGGCTCTTGCTCAGGGAATCGCTGACGTCTCCTTCAGGCAAAGCGAGGCAGAACCACACAGTCCCTCCAGCCGAATCCAATCCTCCTGGGAACGTGTGCACTCACCCCAACCCACCGAGAAGCGAAGGTGCCATCCCGGCCAGGTGGCTCCTTACCTTATGTACACTTTTGGGATTTTCCAGCCATGCATAATACATCTCCTCCACGTAGTTTGAACTAGTCCCGCTCAGAAAAGGCTCGGCAGCCACCGGCGCGCTGTAGCACCTGATCTGCTGAAACGTCCTGGGTGCTGCCGGCCTGTGCTGGGAAATTGTCTTTACAGTCTGGGAGGCCGTCAATGGCCGCAGCTTTGCCGCACAAGTCCTTAAGTTAAGCATGTTTGTCCCGTCACCTCACGCGAGCTCCTGGGGGGAGAAGGGAAAACTGGGTTAGGAACTGTGGCAGGAGACCCCTGCCCCCCACCTCACCTCGCCAGCCCGGAGAGCTGAGCTTGGGATCAGGTTTGAGTTCGGGTTAATCCACCCACCCCACCCCACCGCCGAGTCTCCGTCACTGGGAAACGCAGTTTTTGCTCCAGGCGATCGGGGCGGCCGGGTCCTTCCCCATCCCTGCCCGCACTGCCATCATCCCCGATGCAATGGTGAAAAGCTCTTGCCCGGTGGGGCACCAACGCCAGCCTCCACCACCTCCTCCAGCCGTGTCCCGCGACAGTGACACCCAGCCCAGGTATCGGCTCCCCCAGGGCTGCCTTCTTCAGTTCCTGGCCACTGACATCTCCTTCCCCAGAAATAAATCCAGAAAGCATTCCTCGATTTCTTTTGATTCTTTAATCTTTCTCTGAGACTCCTCTTTCTCGTTTGTTTTAGACAGGAAAATCCTTGCTGTGAAGCTCCAGTTCCAGTAGCAGTCGGACGCTTTGGCCCCTCAACCTCATCGCAGGGGTTGGAAAGCCAAGTACCGTAAAGCCTTGTGCCCGGAGGGGTGCTGGAGAAAAACCGTCCCCAGCTGCATTCCAGTGCTGAACATCTCGTTTCCCTTCCCAGCGAGCTGAGCCAGCCCAGCGGGGCACGTCCTCCCGATCTGCACGAGCCATGGGAGGAAGCTCTCATCACGCCGAGCCGCTGTGAAAGCCTTTTCCATCGCTCCCTCTCCCAGGCAGAAGGTCTTGGCTTAGATTTTTGCTGCGTTACTCATGCCACAACCACTCTGCCTGGCCAAGGTTGTCTTCTCACCGGTTTGCGTTATGTGCTGGGAAGAAACCCTCTACAGGGAAGACCCCTCGCAAAGTGGAGGTTTGGTGGAGCCAAGCACTTGAGATGGGGCTCCAGGACAGGCTGCTGCATCGCTTCTCCTCAAACCACAGACCCAAGAAGGTCCAACGTGGCTGAGCCACCCAGAGAGGGGCTCTGCCCCACCCAGAGAACCTGGGAAAAGCACCCGGAGCTGGTGCGGGACCTCCCAAAGGTCCCCCGGCAACACCCACCTTGCGGCTCTGGGTGGACAGGGAGGCCCAGGGTTCACTGCTCCCGAGGGAAGGCGCTGGAGCCAGCTCCTCCAGGCCAGGGGAAGCACTGGTGCTCGGAGCCAGCTCTTCTTGGAGCTGCCCTCTCCACCCAGCTCCTCCCGCAAGAGGCAGGACCCGAGGCTGGAGGTGACCCAACTGGCCAGTTTCCATATCCTCGAACAGCTGAATGAGTAGCGGCCCAATGTCAAAGCAGCTATCGTGTGTTTACCAGATTAAAGTGAAGTTTCGCAGCGGGCAGGAGGAAAACCCACGCCCTTCATCAGCTGAGCTTCCAGCATCGCCTGGCTGGATCTAGAGCGGACGCTCAGCACGGCAGCGGCTTCACTGCGCTGCTCAAAACATGAGATTTGGGGCCAAAGAGCCCGAGGAAGACTCTGACTCAGCCAAAGCCTTTCACCGATTTACCCAAGGGAAAAGGGAAAGGCCACGCACCCTTCCCACCCTGCCCGCAGGCAAACCGGGACCGTACCCGGCAGGAAAGGGGCAGCAATGGGTGTTCCCCCACCTCACCCTCCCCCAGTTTCCGCAGCAAACCCCGCAGATACCCCGGAGCCAGCTGAGCTGGGGCCAACACATGGGCAGGCACCGGCTGGCAAAAAGCTTTAGCACCAAAGACTTGGCGGCATCGACGGCGTTGGGCAGCAGTGTCCCAGAGAGCTCTCTGGAGAGCAGGGGGTTAACAGCAGGGTTTGGCCCAAACCGAGCAGGACCAGGCGGTCCTCGAGGGCCGCTGGCAGGAAGGACTGGCTTGCCGGGAGAACAGCAGCCCGTGCCGCAGAGCGTGGAGCAGGGATGCTTCGGAGGTAAAGCAACAGGAGCAAGGACGAGAGAAACTGAGTCTTGCACGAGAGAAACTGAGTCTTGCACGAACACAAAGTTCTGGCGTGGAGTTACGGCTAGGGGGGTCAGGGGAGGAAACCGAGCCCGCCGGCCGGGTCCCCCCGGCCACAGCCCAGATGGCA
>NW_010397495.1:3405-3889 GCF_000710305.1 Buceros rhinoceros silvestris | reverse complement strand
GGAATTTTGATGGAGAAGAGGTCCCGCACAGCCCCGGGAGGTCGGGGCTGGCCGCAGAGCCCAAGGAAGAGCCAGCTTCTCCTCTGCCCCATGGAGTAGAGCAGCCGCGGTTCTGGCACGGAGCAGCCTGCTCCACCGGCTCCCTGCAGAAGCTGGGGGTGGGATGGGCTCGTCCCAGGCCGTTCTCTCTCTACAACAGAGCCACAAGCAACGTACGGACACACCGCTACACACTGGGGGGGTGGCAGCCTTTTGGCAGCTGTGACGCATTTCTTAGTAACTGCTGAGGGGCTAAGAAATCCGTAAAATGAACCGAAAAGCAACACGAAGCAGCTGGCTGGAAGTTCACGGCAAAGCGAGGAGCAAAACTTTAGTCTCTCAAGCTGCCAGATCCACAATGAAACAAAACACAGTAAAAAGCTCTGCTTTTCCAAAGGGGACGGGTTTTCCACAGCTTTGCTAGGGGGGTGGCGGATGCCCGATG
>NW_010397495.1:2138-3299 GCF_000710305.1 Buceros rhinoceros silvestris | reverse complement strand
GCGTCTGGGCTGTGCCCGCTGCCGCTGCTCCCCCAGATTCACTGGTCATCCATCCAGTGCCACCACACGTGTGCCCACAGCTCCCCAGCGCCGGTACTGCTGAACAAGCTCTGGGCTGGCTCAAGGCAATGAACGCTGGCTCAGCTCCCGCCCATGAGGACGAAGCTTCATGTCTGGTGAAGGGCAGCGATGGAAGGAGCCCATTGAGAGCCGTCGCCTGCAGCTGCAGCACCCAAAAGATCTCGGACCGAGCCCATGAGGGAACGTGCCTGCAAACGTTGCTTGCCCGCTTTCTCCCCGGTGTGAAAGATCAGCTCGGTCAGTCTATGGGACTGATGTTTTCATTTCTTTCTCTTTTTTTTGGCTTTCCTCAACAGCAGGGAATGAGATGACCACAGCTCAGCCCTCTTTCCTGTGAGAGACAGGGGGACGCTGGGATCCTGCATGTGCAGCTCCGGCCCTGCCCTCTCTCGTGGCGGTCGTGCCTCGGTGGTGTGCTTGGCATGCACAGGGGTGGGGGGGGTTTCTCTCATAAAGTGCAAGTGCTGTTGGTCCTTATAAACAAGGGAAGATTGTGCATCTACTTTTGTTCCCTGGCTCACCGCTCATCCCCCAGTGACCAGGACGTGGCCTTCTGCAGACTACGTGGAAAGCTCATGCAAGTCCTGCCATCAGAAACCTGCTCCCGCCGTCTGGGGTCAAAGTTATTCCTCTTCACTCTCTCTCCCTGCTGTGCACACAGACACACACACACGTTTCCCTCTCCCTGCCCCCAGCTCCGCAGGGAACTGCCCTGCCAGCCCCCAGCTCCGCCTGGTGACTCCCCATCAGGCAGCACGTTCCACATACCCTGAAATACAGAATGATGCTTCAACCGCTGGGGAACGAGGGAGTGGCGATTCTTTTACGATGTCAAATCGCTATCGAGATTACACTGGAATACCCGCAAGAACGACTGGGTGCAGCCAGCACGCACAAACAACTCGGAAGATCAGTGGGTGAAGCACAGCAGATGCGGCACCCGAGTGGGAGCGGACTGATGCCAGCAAAGTCAAACAAAAGAGAATTCCAGAACTCTGCCAGCCAGGGTAATTTGCAGGGCTGCACCACTTACACCAGCAAAACACAACAGCCGCCCCCCCCGCAATGACACATGCCGCG
>NW_010397495.1:954-2048 GCF_000710305.1 Buceros rhinoceros silvestris | reverse complement strand
CCCCCCGAGATGACAGATCGCCCTGGAGTGGCTGCTCAGAGTCAGTCCCCCCCACTGGGGAGGCATCACCCCCAATGCCTCGACGAGCTGGACACAAGAGCCGCCCAGCAGCCAGCCAGCACCCAGCCCCATCGTGGAGAGGTTTGCTCTCACGGAACACAAACCACAGAGCAGATCTCCGCTCTGCTGCTGAAGTCTGAGGGGACCTGGCCCTGTCAGATGTCCCCCAACACCAAAACCCAGCCCTGGGGACCAGCATTTCCGCTGCTGCCCACGCCCACCCAGCTCAGTGTGCATGAGAAACCAGCTCTGCAGAAGGAACAGCTTCAGTCACGGACTAAAATCTGTCCAGGAGCAACAACAATCCTCCTCCTCCTCTCGGGCTGCCGGTCGGCAGTGACCCTGGTGCAGCACACACCCGAGGCGATGCTCGAGGCCCATCAGAGTCGTAGCGAATGTTGCCAACACCGTCAGAGATATTTGGTTCAAGTCTGCAGGTAATGGTTAGGTCCAGCAAGGAAGACTTCTTCCTGGGGCAGCTTCCACACATCCAGGAAAAAATAATCCAGACTGTGCAATTCCATCAGAAAAGGACAGAAAAGGCTACGGAAACAGGAGACCGCGCCCGTGGCTCTGCACAGCACCAGAAGGGTCTGCTGCTTCTGTTTTCTTTGAACTGCATGTTCATCATAATAAAGACACGGAGCTGAATAATGAGTGGAGCAGTAGAAATGTGTACCTGGACGGTACTACAAAATCGCTAGTGCTTTTACGAAGGGCAGTTTACAAAAAGAACTGGAGGACTTTGGTCTGAACTCTGCTGTCGGTCCCACCCACGTAACGTCGAAGCAGCCCAATCGAAGCACCCATGGTGGTGTCTGGCGTGAGGCAGCCCCTCACGTGGAACGTACAGCGCGGGCGCCCGGGAGCCCTCTGCAAGCTTTGCCTTGGCTCGGTCTATGTGGGCCAGCCTGGAGCAGGGCATGTGTTAAAGAGCAGAAGCAAATCATGGCGAGACAGCGGGAGGGTTGGGAGTCTCCAGCTCACTGGTGCCATCCCCTGCTCCCACCCAGCCGTGCCAGTTTGGAGGGGCA
>NW_010397495.1:411-710 GCF_000710305.1 Buceros rhinoceros silvestris | reverse complement strand
CATGGCAGGCATGGACTGCCACACCTACAGCAGCGCCTGGCTCCGTGGAAAGACCTGGACGGGGGGCTTGCACCTAGGTTGGCACGTCTGCCAGCACCCACCAAAACCACCCACCCCAGCAAGAGCTGGACAGGCAACGGGCTGCATTTCCACAGCCACACACCAAACCAGTGGAACTGTACTTCCCTGCAAACCGTGAGGCAGAATTCCCTCCGTAACACCACTGAACGGTCTCCACGACTGTGGACAGAAGGCTGCACCTTCTCCCACCACGGCTGACCCCGTCAAGACCAGGAGAG
>NW_010397495.1:0-277 GCF_000710305.1 Buceros rhinoceros silvestris | reverse complement strand
GTCTAGCCCCGTCAAGACCAGGAGAGCCAAGGAAGAGGCTCCCTGCGGCTCCCGGCGTGGGGCTGGGTCAGGAGGCGGTCAGTGGTGCCTCTGCTGTTTCTCCCAAAGGCCTGAGCAAGCTTTGGCGTCGTGGCCAGTTCAGAAGCCGTTCTCCATTAAAACTCCCGCATCCCACTCCTGAATTCGTCTCTTGTGCCAAGACAGGCCCATCCGCTGAAAGTGCCGACCTAAAACTGTCCCTGGCCAGCCCCAAGGTGTCACGTTGATTACGGCAGGG
>NW_010397494.1:369-1065 GCF_000710305.1 Buceros rhinoceros silvestris | reverse complement strand
CTGTGACTTGAACGTGGCCAAGATGGACCATGTGCGAGTGATACTACTCAGTGTTTCGGCAGTTGGCCTGATCATTGGTTGGGTTTTGTTTATAACAGCCACTTACTGCCATTACCACAATTGCTGTGGATGGTGATGATCATGTGTGTTCCCAAAGTTGTTACTCGAGTTAATAAAACAGTTGTTCTACCAGTTAAAAAGTCTGTGGTTGTATTTCGTGGCTTAACTGGTTGGGGACATTTGAAGTCTTCCCTGCTGTGTCTGTAAGAAGAATTCCTTTGGGGAATTCCCTTGCTACAGATCTGGGCAGGGGCAGGAAAGCAGCAACACAAGATTCATTAAGGGCATTTTTAAATCCTTAAGTGATCAGCTGAACCCACACAAACACACCAGACTGAAAACCTGCTTTACCAACACCAGTTATGCGTGTACGCAAGGCAAAACAGAATTACACTATATGCAAAACCGGCAACTTCTGAAGCTGCCTGAGGTGAGTGCAAGGGAGGTTCCTTGGATGCAGGCGCGGTTTTCCAGCATCTGTGAAGAAAACACAACAGAGAATCGCTCGGCCTCTGCCCGGCTGTGTTTGATTACACGAGGGCTTTATTCGCCCATTATTACTTCAGCACATTTCCCCAGAGTTGGTTTTCATCTTTTCGCAAGCTCAGAGATGCTTTGGGGTTGATAATGCCACGA
>NW_010397494.1:0-284 GCF_000710305.1 Buceros rhinoceros silvestris | reverse complement strand
CAGCGTACCAGCCAGTGGCTACAGCTCTGGGGTTGAAGAGCGCAGCGCTGGGTCAGCGCAGCCAGCAGTTTTCTGAAGAGCAGAGGAGAGGAAAAAAACCCAAACAACCAGACAAACCAGCAGCCAAAAGCGGCACAGGGAGTGCACCAGCCAGTGGCTACAGCTCTGGGGTTGAAGAGCGCAGCGCTGGGTCAGCGCAGCCAGCAGTTTTCTGAAGAGCAGAGGAGAGGAAAAAAACCCAAACAACCAGACAAACCAGCAGCCAAAAGCGGCACAGGGAGTGC
>NW_010397493.1:1398-1813 GCF_000710305.1 Buceros rhinoceros silvestris | reverse complement strand
AACGCCTCGGGCGGGAGCAAGCCTTGGCCAAGCAGTTCGCCGAGATCCTCCACTTCACCCTCAGCTTCGATGAGCTCAAGGTACCTCCTCAGGACCCACCCGCGTGGAATGAGGGCTGGGAGGGCCCGCTGAGCACCGGGACCATGCAAAAGCCATGAGCCAGCACAGTCCCTTGGGACCCTCGAGACTCGCCCAGGCCCTGGCCATGACTCCCACCCCTGCCCCTAACGTGGGTCTCCCCCTGCAGATGACCAACCCTGCCATCCAGAATGACTTCAGCTACTACAGAAGGACCATCAGCCGAAACCGCATCAACAACCTGCAGGTGAGAGGATGGTGCTGTCACCCCGCGATGGCCTCCCCCGGGGGGACAACAGGACTGGGGATGTCTTGGGGTGGGGAGTCGGCCACTCCA
>NW_010397493.1:0-1274 GCF_000710305.1 Buceros rhinoceros silvestris | reverse complement strand
GGCCTGGGGAGTTGGTGGGGTGGGGAGCCAGCCACTCCAACAGCTCCCATCATCCCCCCCGCAGCTGGACGCGGAGAGCGAGGTGAACAACGAGATGGCCAACAGGATGTCCCTCTTCTACGCCGAGGCCACCCCCATGCTCAAAACGCTCAGCAATGCCACCACCAAGTTCGTTTCAGAGGTGAGTGAGGCTGGGGTACCCTTGGAGCAGGGGGAAGCCCCTGCTCCAGTCCTGGCATCACGCGGAGATCAAGGGAGGGAAACAGCAGCCGGGACCTGTTGGGTTTCAGAACAAGACGCTCCCGATCGAGGACACGACCGACTGCTTGAGCACCATGGCCTGCGTCTGCAGGGTGATGCTGGAGACCCCGTGAGTACCCTGCTCGGGGTGGGGGGACATATCGGTGACGAGGTCCCTCTGCCACCGGCCCAGGCTCAGCCAGCCCCTCTCCTGGTGCAGGGAGTACCGGAGCCGCTTCACCAACACCGAGACCCTCCTCTTCTGCATGCGGGTGATGGTCGGCGTCATCATCCTCTACGACCACGTCCACCCCGTGGGGGCCTTCGCGAAGACCTCCAAGATCGACGTGAGTGGCCGTGGGCTGCACTGGGGGGTTACAGCCGTCCCCCTCATCCCAGTGTAGCTGTGATGCTGGAGGGTCCCTCACCCCTGATGTTCCCTGCGGGGATGTCTCTGAGTTGGTCCAGGGGGGAACTCATCCTCCCCATGCAGCAAGGAGGAGGATGAGGAGGAAGGGGGGCAGCCCCAAGCTGCTCTCAGCCTGTCTCGTTCCCCCCACCAGATGAAAGGCTGCATCAAAGTCTTGAAAGACCAACCCTCCACCAGCACCGAGGGGCTCCTGAACGCTCTGAGGTGAGCGGGGGAGCCGGGGGATGTGGTGGGGGAATGTGGCATCCCTCGACGGCACCGTGGGATGGCAGTGGAGCAGGTTGGGGTGCCGCGGGGTGACTGTCCCCTCCCTCGTCCAGGTACACCACTCGGCACCTCAATGACGACACCACGTCCAAACAGATCCGGGCCCTGCTGCAGTGAGCGCAGGGCGGCCCCACGCACGTCACCGTGTCACCTACGCCCATGACCATACCGCTCATTTTGTACAGAGGGAAAAGGGACAGTAAGAAATACACAGAAATACAAAAAATACGGCAAAACGACCTGAGGACACCCCCCACGCGCTCCTGCCCACCCCTTCCACCCTCACCCCCCAAACTAGCACCCACTTACTGGACCCAAGGTGTGGGTGGCACCGTGG
>NW_010397492.1:12583-16188 GCF_000710305.1 Buceros rhinoceros silvestris | reverse complement strand
GCTTGTGAATGAGGCTGTGGTTAAAAATGGTGCCTTTTGTGGTCGTGCCTCCAACCTGCCGGCTAAGAGGGGCATCAGTCACCTGTGCTTCCACTGTGTCTTCTCTGAGCTCAGCTGCTTGTTTTTTCTGGGCCACTGTCTAACTTTATTAACTATTCATCACTCTTCTTCTTCCTTCTAACTGCTTCACTTCTTATTTTAGTGAGCTGTGTCCCGTTCATTTAAATAATAGATCTGCCACTTCAAAAAGAGGCTTTCAACAGGCTTTCGAGCTGCTGCCTTGTGAAGAGTCTGTGGAGTTATCCCTGAGATATTTTAAAACCCTCACAGAACATCTCGGGCTGTTTTGCCACCTGCATTGTTTGGGGCTGGCACACGCCTTCCTGAGCAGGGGTTTGGCTGAGGAATCTGACTCGGATCAGTTATATCTGTGTGTGCAAGTCCTGATGATAATGGAGCTTCTCTGGCTCGGTGACTCTCAGATGTGAGAGGGTTCTGCAGATGCCAATGGTTGAGTTAAAAATATTGTGTGTAAAAAGCGTGTGGTACTCCCTCAAACACGATGTGTCCGTGACCAGCAAACCTGCTCGCTACAGGGTCCGTGAAGCGAGTGCGGAAGGGGAAGGACGGTGGGCAAAGCGTGGCTGAGATTCCTTTTTTCATGCACCAGTAGGAATTATTTTAAATAGTAGCCTGGCTATAAATTCACTACGGTTTATTTAAATAAAGCGGTATGCAAAGTACTGATGGGTATTTTAGTGGGTAGCTCTATCACAGCGATGTTTTTGAAATGGTGAGAGGAACTCAGAAACCTTTTTTTGGAAGTGAGATGTAAATCACTGTAAGCGCCAAGGGCTGTCATCGTGCAGGCCGGTTCAGGTGGGTTGGAGCTGTGGTTCACCTCTAGTTCTGGGGAACCCAGAATTATAGAATGACGTGAAACTCGGTTGAAAAATGCATCTTCTCACTGCTGTTCTAAAGCGTGACCACATGCCTGTGCCAGGCAGTGCCAGAGGCAATGCTCTCGGCTGCAGTTAACAGCGGTCCTGTATTTGGTGGGAAAATGGAAAAGCAAGTTCACGTATTCTGTTACTCACTATTTCACATTTTTCTGACATGCTGGAGTCGCCCCAGTGTTGCTCTCCGTACGCTTTCATCTGGAAAATGTATTGCCTATGCCCAGCCTCCTCCACGCCCGTGCTGGCACTTTCAACGCGCGGCTAAAGGTTGGGTGTGCGCAGAGGAGCTCCCAGCAGAGGCGGGCTGTCACCCCCCGTCCTGGAAGGCAATCTGTGCCGGTTCCCGAGGCGTGGACGCTCACCCCGAGGATGCTCCTCGGGTGCTCGTTTCAGACATAGACACGGTCTGCAACGGCAGGACCAGGAACGTGGCACCTTTTCACTGGCGCTGCAGGGGTAGGGGCCGTGCAGGGGCACAAGTCCTCCGCTAACCCGGGGCTTTCCGGGCTCTGGCTCAGTGGAGGATGCCAGCACCATGTTTTATTTCCCTGCATCTTCAGGCCTTTCCCCTTGCAGCTCCCCTGGCGGGGCTCTGACATCGCCTGGCTTGGGCTGTGGTTCAGCACAGGCTGTTCCGCACCAGTAACCCTGCCTTCACTTCCCACTCAACGCTTCCCAAGAGCTTGTAAGTCACAGTGACTCGTGTGTTACCACATGCTACTTGTTTCTTTTATTACTTTCTGTAATCAGTAGGACATATTTATTTGAATCAAGAAAACAAGTATCTACTACAGCACAAGAAATCTCCACAGCAGCTCCCGGAATACAGAGACATTAAATACGCTTCTTGTAATCTCTTCTTCTCTTGCAGATCCCAATAATAAATTAAATAAATAAGGAAACCATAAATACGCAGTTCACAATACAGCAATTGTTAGGTAGGAACGCTGCTTAAAGCTATCAGTTAACGAAGTCAACACTACGCCACGGCTTCCTCAACAGCCCCAAGTCCTGCTGGCCCGGACTGGGTGGTGGGTGCTCCGGGGGACACGTTAGCTACAGGGGCAGGTACCGCAAATGCTCCCTGTCTCCCCGGGTTCAGCAAATGGATTTTCCCCAGTGTCTGCCCATCTTCCTTATTTCTGCTTTGCTTAGGGAATGCGACCAAACAAGGGAACTGGGGCAGACTGGTCGTTGCGCTGAGCAACAGGAGACACACTTCCTCCAGGTTCACATGTAAAGTTCCGTATTTAGGCAAACCAAAGCCTTTCACAATGAGCAGGGGAGCCCCGCGGGGAGGCGGGTACTGTTCATGGCTCATACTGCTGTTTCATGGGGGAAACCTGTTCTGTAAAACTTTTTTTTTTTTTTTTGAGAGGAAAACCCAAGGGGCCATGACCAGCAATTTCTAAAGAGAAAGAAATTTTGAGCAAATCCCATCAAACCCAGCTATCCACAGGTCTCCTGTATGCAGATACCTCTCACTCCACCACCCAGGTGCACATTTACGGGTTTTCTTTCCTCCTGGTATCTGTGTGCTCAGTGAACTATCCTGTGTCACAGCGGGAGGGAGGAAGTTGCTGACTGCCGCTTAACAGACGAGCGGGTTCCACGGGAGAAAGCATCTCCTGAGGTTACCTGGTTGCTCGCGGGTTGGTCTGGCAGGACACTTTGAAACACCAAAGTCTGGAAAATGTGAGTTTCCAACTTGTTCAATTCTGATTCTTTTAAAATTTTTGCATTTTTTACTCCTGTCTTGGCACACCGAAACTGAGGAAAATAAAGATGTTTAGCATATGTCTCTCAACCGAGTGTGCTGCAAGACGTGGGTTTTACCTCGTGATAGGAGAGGGGCAGGAGGACGAGTGGTGGCACGCAGCGAGCAGACCCCTGGGATTTAATGGCACTCTGTAAGCATCGTGTTGCTCTGCAGGAAGACAGAAACCTCCTGGAGGGCTTTTCCTGCAGGTCCAAGGTGATTCAGACGGGACGTGTAACGCGGTGACTGCTCCAGCTGCAGTGTCAGCATCACTGAGGGAGTTGAGGCGTAAATCTAGTGGGATACTGGGGATTTGAGTACATTGCAACAAAGAAAGGCCAGCAAGTTGCCTCACCGTGTGTACCTTAGCCAGCCTTTCTCCCACCGCTCCGAGGCAACGGCACCGAGGGATAAAAAGGATATTGTTTTCCTGGATGAGCTGTGCTGCACCTGTTCCCTCATTGATCCTACAGCACCTTGAGCTGGCTAAAGAACCTGCTGTCTTTCGGGTGATGCTGAGCCTTATCAGTCCGCCTCAAAGGCACTGTTTGTTGCCCCCAGGTACTCTGACTTCTTCTTGTGCTTCATCCACATCTTCCTCAGGAGGCTGGGTGTCCCGCACAGGCTGCCTCCCGTCAGTGGCAGGGATGCTTCCGCTCCCGGAGCCAGGGTCAGGTCATACTCTGCCGTCTTCCTCCAGCGCTGCCTGGGGCTGGCAGACAAAGCACAGATGCATAAAGCACTCCTCACCCCCGCGGCCGCTCACCTCCACCCCTCCTTCCCTGCTCGCAGTGACTGGCCACTGAAAACCAGGGATCAGCCAGATCCGTGTCTGGATGAACTGTCTACTGATGCGTGGCCTGCAGTGGAGGTGCCCCATCCCCTTC
>NW_010397492.1:12098-12427 GCF_000710305.1 Buceros rhinoceros silvestris | reverse complement strand
AGCCACCCCCCCACAGGCAGCCCCCCCCCCCCCGGCTCGGCTGAGGGGTGGGAAGGGACTTACTTTTCTGCAGAAGTGCTGTTGGCTGTGGGCGAGCCTGGGACAGCCGCTCCTTTCGCTGTGAAATGGGGAACTGGCGACGGTGGCAACTGTGGGAGGAAAAAACATGGTGAGGAGACACCGGTGATGAGACGGGACCCCAGGTCTGTCTGAGGAAAGAGGCTCTTTTAGGAGAACGCGTAAGCACTGTGCATCTCTTAACGAGAGGGCACAGGCTGGGGAAGTAAGGGCCGACTGCCCAGCCCTTGCCCACACAAATACCGATTGCG
>NW_010397492.1:11571-11930 GCF_000710305.1 Buceros rhinoceros silvestris | reverse complement strand
CAGCTGGCCCTGCCAGTCCCTGCTCCAGCTACGGAGCCTCTGCATAAATCACGTCTCAAAGCCGTGGCAAAGACTGTGAAATCTGGGACAGGCTGTTAATGTGCGACACGCTGACAGGTACGAGGCTTTAAGGTGCACCAGGCGGTGGTAGCTGGACTTGCTGGATTTACTTACCGAAGATTTTCCCTCCAACAGGTGAGTGCAGGGCTTGGGTGACCCTCGTTCAGCAGCTCCCTCTGCAAGGCACGAGAAACACAGCGTCACTGGTGGTATCCCACGGGCACAGCTTCCACTGGCAGCCTCCTGCCCCGCAGTGAGACCTGGACACCGACACAGCCCGGGCTCAGGGCTGGGTGGGA
>NW_010397492.1:8940-11423 GCF_000710305.1 Buceros rhinoceros silvestris | reverse complement strand
TTTAGCCACAAGTGCAGAATTTCTTTATGATAATCATCTCCTGCGATGCCGAAATAAATGATTTGGGAATTGCTGCAGTCATTCCGGGAAGTGCCCCAGCTGCTTGCCCCTAGGCAATTCAAAGCAGGTGGTGAACTGCCCTTGGCATTTTCAGCTGCCTGCTGGTTAGTAAAAGGATACTCAGGTATGTGAAGAGGCACGAGCTAAAGAAACACCGAGATCCATCAGACAGGAATGTGATTCGCGGCTGTGACCAATGGAATACAAACAAGGACAGCAAACACCAGAATGAGCCACGGTGCCGCTCGCAGAGCTGCCTCCAGCGTGAGTTCGCAGCCAGAGCTGTCCTCTCCTTCTGGGGGCAATATTTCACCATGATGAATATCTAACCCAGCATCTTCTTCCCGCCCCCCCGCCCCAGCTGCCAGTAATTCCATTAGGTACCTGACTGCATCCCTCATGCCAAAGTTTAATTCAATCACCGCCTCTCATCCTGCATATTAGGTACTAACAGTGTTCAGCGAGGGGCTCTGGGCAGCAGGGCTTCGGCTAATGGCCACACTGCTTGCTTTCCGTTTTGTTTTGTTTGCTCTTTTATCCTCTGGCCCTTGCCTCCAGCCCGTGCCTCTCTGTGTTAGGTACAGAACGCGTTCTGGCAAACCTTCAGAGATTCTGCAGACACAACTATTTCCAGGAAGAAAGCTGAAGGAAGTTTTCGAAGGGTGTTATTTTTGCAGAGGTCACATTTGCACAGAGATTACTGACACCAGGAGGTAGGTGGGTGTTCGTACGTACACCTCACTCCCCACCCCTCTGTCACTGAGCACCTTCTGCGCTGGGGAACAGGCACCCGCCACGCAGCCTTGCCACGCTGCACAGGCTGAGGCAGCCCTGCAGTCGCTCTCTTCTCCAGCCCCGATGCTGCTGGTCAGTTTGTCTTGCCCTGTTCTCCTCGCCCCCTCCTTCCACTCCTCAGCCTGTACTTTTTGTCTGTCTTTTGTTCTCATTTAAACTGAGTTTCTCCCACTTTCCCATGCAGCATCCCAGTTTCTCTGCCCAACCGCATCCCTTTCTCCCCCCATGAGAACTGCTTCCCCCTTTTCTGTTCTTCTTGGATTCCCACATCTTTTCTCCTGTGTGCTCTTATCTGCCGTCTCTTACCTCTTGCAGACACCAGTGGTCCCTCCTTTCTGCCCCACCTGCTCTCTGCCACCCCCTACTCCCCGGCCAGGCCCAGCCACTCACTCCTCCTCCTCCTCTCCCTGCTCCAGCCCCGAAGCCGCAGCGTTTTGTCAGCCATCTCGTGGCTCTGGTCCCTCTTTGAGATCGTTCCCTATGGTCCCAAGCTCAGCTTCCCACCCCCGCCCAGACTCCCTGCTCGTGTCTGACCGTGTTCCTGATGGGGTGGCTTATGAGTGGTTGCAGACTGGTGGTGGGAAGAACCTGCACCCCATAGGATCTGCTTTACAGATTTAGCACCTTTTAACAGCTGACTGTCCGATGGCTCTGCCAAACACGTGCCATACAGGATTTTTCCAAGGGCTTAGGACTTGACTGCACCTGCGTGGCTTTCCAAGCGAGAGCCAAAGATGTGTTTTGGATTAAAAGGCCAAACTGCACCGCCCTGCTCCAGCTTCAACCTTCCACACACAACACACCAGCCCTGAAGGAGCTGGATGACCAGGCTAGTTATCTTCACTCATTTCCTTGGTTTTGCAAGGAAACTCTATTTTTCCTTCATGGGTTCTCACAAATATCCAAACAAGTTTCAGCTGAAAAAAAACAAAATCAGGTCTGTGACTGACATCCAGAATCTAACATTTCATCCCCAATAATGATGTTCTGGCGAGTTCTAAGGAACTGAACAGGGGTCTTGTGCAATAAGATGACTCAGACAAACTCTGTAATTCGCCATCTATCATCTCTAAAACACCGTCAGCCTTTGGAAAGGGACCATTTATGACCCTTGATAAAGTCAGTTTACGACGGAATAAAGCGAGAGCTCTGCAACGCCGCGGTCGTTATCTCACTAATTCCACTGGACGTGTCCAGCCTGGAAGCATCCTTCAGGCACGATAACAAAGTGCCTGCCCGCTGCAAAGCGGAAGACTGCGGCATCTGTAAGCGCTCTGAGGCCACAGAGGAACAAAGCCGCTTCTGTGGACTTCCCGTGTGCAGCGCCCGTGGCGGGGCAGGGTCCCTGCTGCCCGCCCGGCAGGCGACCCAAGCCCCGCACCTCCTCTTCGCCGTACAGCGCCTGGAGAAGGTCACTCTGGTGGGGCTGCAGCCTCTCCAGCCTGTGGGGACGGTGGTCAGATATGGGGACTTACCGGGTGCAGCGCCCGTGGCGGGGCAGGGTCCCTGCTGCCCGCCCTGCAGGCGACCCAAGCCCCGCACCTCCTCTTCGCCGTACAGCGCCTGGAGAAGGTCACTCTGGTGGGGCTGCAGCCTCTCCAGCCTGTGGGGACGGTGGTCAGATATGG
>NW_010397492.1:6942-8781 GCF_000710305.1 Buceros rhinoceros silvestris | reverse complement strand
CAGAACCGCTCCGTGACACCCAGCCTGGAGATTCGGTGGTCTGCCAAGGGCCCGGGGGAGCAGCATCTCCTCCCACTGCTTCACTGTCATCTGAAGGGCATTTTGCCTGGTGGGGGCAGCGGGGTTTGGGGGTTTTTTGGGTCCCACCTCATGCATGAGATTTACGAAGGTATGGGAGGATGCCGTGTGATCTCCCTGGGAGCCAGCTGCCCGGCGGCACCTTTGGGCACCCTTCTCAGGAGACGTTTTCAAGATGCACCGAACAGGCTGTGCCTTTGAGCCAGCTCAAATGCCATGTCTCGGGGCATCAGCTCTCAGGCAATGGTTAAACTTCGCAGTGTGAATTACAAACATTATTTCTTCATGCGCTCTCCTGGTTTTTGGATGTATTTACATTTTACGCCTGGTAAGTGACTACAGAGGATACAGGGTGGTGAATAATTGTGTTCCCAGAGATGAGGTTTCACAAACATTAGCTCGCACAAACCAAACTGACGGAGAGCTGCATCTTTGAACACTAGGCCCCCTCTACCTCCAGCAGAGTCCCTGACACGAGCCTGAACAAACCCAAGGTCTTTCCTACACGGATCACAACTAAGCCATGGCACTCGCTGTGCTGCCACGGGCAACCGGGGCGGCCAGAGCTAACGAGAGCTTAAAACCAACCAGGGCCAGGCTCCAGGCAGGTCGATCCCGCAGGGCTGTTGCCCGGGGTGGTCCAGAAACAATTTTCTGAAGAAGATTAAAGTCAGGGAAACAGCATTTCATGTTGTGGTTTCTTTTGCTCTTCCCTGATGAGCTGATGCTGTTCTACAGAGGACAAGAGAAACAGGGTGAAGAGCCAAACCAGAAGGAAACACGACACACGGCAACTACTCCAGCTGTTTCCTGTTAGACTGACTTCTGTTGATCTTACGCCGGAGCGCCAGGAGAAAAGCAGATACCTGCATCTCACTGCTGACTGCTAGTTGCCGTCTATGTGTTCTATACATAAATACACTTATTTTGTCTCAAAACGGAGACCAGCGACTGACCAGCCTGCTACTGGCACGGAAGACCTGAATTCCATCTATCGCTCTGCCTTCTAACACACGCACCACACAAGATAAAAACAAGACCACACACCGCCATGTCTCCTCGCACAAAATCATCCATTTCCTCTAGGTAAGTTCAAGTCAGTTGCCACTCGTCTGCCACGTTCTGTGTACACAGACAGGCAGATATAAAAACCACACACAAATCACAGTTTTCCAAAGCAGGAAAAAAAAGCAAAAGCCCAGCCTGGCCACCCTATTCTTTTGACTCTGCGTCCCCTCGGGGGTCTGCAGTCAAGTCAGTTGCCACTCGTCTGCCACGTTCTGTGTACACAGACAGGCAGATATAAAAACCACACACAAATCACAGTTTTCCAAAGCAGGAAAAAAAAGCAAAAGCCCAGCCTGGCCACCCTATTCTTTTGACTCTGCGTCCCCTCGGGGGTCTGCAGAAGGCTACATGACCCAGATCCTACCGACCAGCAGCACAAGGAGCAGAATCTGCCCAACAGCAGGCAAAAATACCGCTGGAAAGGGCTGGAGAGGCGAGCAAAGCCTAATCCGAGACCTAAGAGGGGTTTTCTCTCAGCTCCGTGGACTTTGGCACACAGCCCAACACAGTCCCCGCTTCGTAAGCTACTTAAGGACTGACTGCCCAGTGGCGAAGGAACTACCGGTGTCCTTGAAGATGAGCACAGGGTCTAAAGGAGTCTGCAGCTGGCGCCCCGCTCTGCTGACCACGGATCTGGCTCTGCTGGACAGAGGCGAGCCTCAGCGTCGCGCCGGTACTTCAGAGCCGAGGGTG
>NW_010397492.1:5905-6763 GCF_000710305.1 Buceros rhinoceros silvestris | reverse complement strand
TGCCTGACCAGCCGGTGCTGGCTCTCTCCAGCCGTCCCGGGAGCAGTTCCAGGACTCCCCATCCCTCTGCAGGAGCTCCTCGCGGGCTGCAGCCTCCCGTGCCCACGCACACCCTGACCAGCCGAACCGTGCAAGCTGCTGACCAGAGGCATTGCCCCCCGCCACCAGTGACACCAGTGGAGACACCCGCCTTCGGGACAAACACGAGGCAGCTGTGGCTGGCCGGCGTCTCCCTCGGCGCCTGCCTCACCTGAACCGAGCTCTTCTGGCTTTCGAGGAACCCTGCACAGCTCACCTTTCCCCCCAGCTCTGGAGATCTGCGCAGCACTCTTGGCCACACTCCATCTTCTTCTGTGTGTGAGGGAAAACGTCTGCAGCCCTCTGCTGCTGAGACACCTGAGGCTGCCTCCTTCGCACGGCCGTGGGAAGAGCAGTTTTGGTGAGTAGGATGCTGGCTGCAGTTGCCTCTAATCCCGAAAGTGGCTTATTTGCTCAGTGTAAACCACCACTGCCTTCAAACTTAGCAATCTGCCCGTGTGTTGCAACGGATGAAATCCCGTTTGGGGAAAGGAGCAGGATTTTTAACCCCATTCATAGCAGGAATTATTTAGGCACGTTGTCTGTTTCCAGGATTCCTTGTTACATGTTGTACCACTACCGCCAAAACACCTTTGAGTGGAAGAATCTGTGTAAACCAGCTGCGATGCCATTTCCAGTGCAGCTGGAGACAGCAGCGCAGCCTCCCTGGCACAGCGTCAGAGACCGTCTTCGTCTGGCTGCAGCACGCCTTTGGAGCTCCTCGTCTCCCAACCCCAGATTTCGCTACGGTTTTGACCACCTCACCCATTCCTGTAATAG
>NW_010397492.1:3573-5756 GCF_000710305.1 Buceros rhinoceros silvestris | reverse complement strand
GAAAGACTTATCTAGGTCAGGAAACTAAACCTGCTGCAGCGCAGCGTTGATCTAAAGCGGAGCTGACATGTCTCCGGGGTACGCAGGGTAAGGCAGGAGGATCAGCTGAACACCACTTTTGTTTTCTGGACGTAGCAGGCAATCTAAATGTGTGTGAATGGCAGGGTCAGCCGAACCGTGCAGTTTTACCTGCTGCAGCGCAGCGTTGATCTAAAGCGGAGCTGACATGTCTCTGGGGTACGCAGGGTAAGGCAGGAGGATCAGCTGAACACCACTTTTGTTTTCTGGACGTAGCAGGCAATCTAAATGTACCGCTCTCTGAAAAACTGCTGCTTTTAGAACCTCCGGGTCCCTGCACCGGCTCAGTCTGCGTGCAGGACGCTGACTGCGAATCCAGGGCTCAGCAAAGTCTCTTTCTGGTGGACTTCACTGCGCATGTGAGGGTGCTAAGGCCCGGCACACCCGCTGCTGGGGTGTGAAACGGGGGTGCAGAGCACACAGGAGCGTTGCAGAGCACACAGGGATGTTCCAACATCCCTGCTCCTGGACCCCCAATCCCACCGCCAGACCAGAACAGCCTCCCAGAAAAGGCGACAATTAAACCTCTGGCTTCTGATAAAACTCTGAAGCTTAGAGACGGAACAACAAAGTGCTTGTTAGCGGAGGACACGCCAGAGCTGCGGAGTTAAGCTCTTTTTGATGGTCTAATGCTGGTCTCACTTTTAACGCGGCAGCACTAGCGTGCACAGAGGGGTTTGCCGTTTTCCTGCCAAACAGCCAGGTACTGGTGTCCAGACTGGTTTCAGGGCTCTAAGCAGAGGATCCTGGGGCTGGGAGAGCAAGGGAAAAGAAGGGGAGGACCTACTATCCCTGGGAATAGCTCCTAAGAGGGCAGTAGGAACTGCAAAGCAGCACATTGGTGAAACACTCAACTTCAAAGAGAAGAAGGTGTTTCCCCTTCCTGCCACCCTTCCACAGCACAGTCACCGTGGTGCTTTTGGGATGAGTTCTTGAACATGGTGGAAGTTACGCCCCAAGGTCAGTCATTTGAATGTCAGTCACTTAATGCTACACTGCTTGAGAATTTCTGCCGCACAAAAAAGGCCTGGCAGATGTCCACATTGTTTGCTATTTTTGCCCTTGCCGAGGATTAAAGTTGTGCATCCACCACCATCACCAGAGCAGAAGATTTCACCTCAGCTGGGGTGTTTGCACAGCACTGACTGCAGGTGCAGAGGTAACAGCGAAAAATAAATCGTCATTCTGCTACTTCTGTGCAGGTCTAGAAATGAGCAATCGCCACTTCCCCATTTGAGCCGCATGGCGCCGGGGAAGGGGAGAGCACGAGCCCAAGAGCGGCCCGTGCCCGAGGCTCTGGGTTGAGCGCTCTGCTGGTTTGCGCCGCCGGAGCTGCAGGGCGCTCCCCGGGCTCGGTGCTCCCGCTGCTAACAGGATGCTGCCTGCACCATGCCGAAGGGCCAATCAAAGGACATCTTTAATTGGGGTCAGGAAAGCCCCAAAGGAAAAAAAAGTCCTCTGAAACACGGCAGCAAACCAGGGACTTTCTTACCGTGTTTTCTTAGGCCTTTACGAGGGTGGTGCTGTACAGCAGCTCACCCAACCCAGATCAAGGGTTAGAGGCTCCCACTCAGCAGAAACAACCGCTACCTGCCTGGGTGACAGACACACAGCTGCCCTGGATTTCAGGAGAGCCAGCTGAAAATTCCCCAGCTGAATAGTTCAATGAAAAAATTCAGCTTAGAAACCAGGCATTCTGTTGTAAGAGTACCCGTTTTGTCAAAAACATTGAGGAGCGATCCAGCATTCTGGTTTACTGAATTGCTCACTTCTGGCTTGGGCTCTTCTGCTATTTTTACATTACCTAAACCCCAAAACATGCCAAAGGCATAACAAATAAAAACGGGCTATCTCCAAATGGCTTGTTTCGAGTGACGCTCTGGCCCTCTGACTTTCACTCTGCTTTGGAATGAAGAGTCATCCAGAACCCCCCGCCTGAGTTATGGGACGAGAACGAGACTTCCATGACTGGAGAAAACACACACACACAGAGACGTGCCCCAAACACAGCGGCCGTGTTCCTGACCCTTCCTGGGCACCCCCTCGAGCATCCTGTGGGGCACTGGGATCCTGTGGCCGCTTTAGCAGCCACGAGAGGGGACGGG
>NW_010397492.1:503-3440 GCF_000710305.1 Buceros rhinoceros silvestris | reverse complement strand
TGCACGGCTAAGTGGGGTAAGCGGCGGGGAGCGGCGGTGCTGGGGGGAGATCAGGATGGGGGTGAAGAGGAGGCTGTTTGGGGCTGGGGAGTGGGATAGGGCATGGAAAAGGGAAAGGCCACGGAGCAAAATACTTCATCAGTGTGCTAGTCCAGAGACAGGTCTGTAGCGAGGAGAAACGCTCTGGCAGAAGAGCCTCAGAGCTTGTAAGAGGAGCTTTGAAGTGCCCAAGAGAAAGAGCCGACATTGCTGCAAGTCAGAACGGCGATAAAAGGACCGTGGAAGGGGGTGTGAACGGGCCAAGTGCATTTAAGGAGGGAAAACTAGCTCTGAAGACAAGAAACCTCGTGCCCATCAACCAAAGCATCCAGACTTGGGGAATTGTTTCTGGGAGAGTGAAAAGCACTTGGTTGTTTGAGCTTGGGGGTTACCTCACCTGCAGGGAGCGGGTAAAGCTCCGGCTGTGCCCTCCGTGCTGGCGCACCAGGGCTGAGACGATGCCAGGCGAGCGCTGCTGGGATGAAGGGACAGCCGTCCTCCTGTGGCTCTCGGAGTCATCGTTTTGAGTCGAGGTCACAGCCCAGCACTGGGCGGTTCTCCCTCAGACTCCCTGGGGAGTGCGACCCTGGCTCCCTGATTCACGTACGTGCGTACTGATGCAGTTTGTCTGCTTTTCGTTCCTCCCGGTCCCTCTGGCTCTATTATTAAGGTTTTATGGCTCACTTTATGAAGCCTGCCATTCCCTCGGATGACCCGTGCCGATGAGCTGCTCTGTTCGGTTTGTCTGGCTCTGCACAGCAAGACTTGGTGTTTGGAAGTTTCAAAGTGCTTCTGTAAATAAACTGCAGCTTTGCAGAAACTCCCCTTTCTCTTTCCTGCCCCACTCCCTGCATCAGCCACCGACGCACCTGTTTGCCCTGAAAGACCTGCTTCCCATTTATCTACGGCATTTTTAGGGATAAGTGTAGGCAACTCCAGTTAACAAAACAAAAAAGCCGGAGAAAGGGCTATTTTTCTTACGCTCTTTGCCAGGACGTGCTGCGTACATTTGGCTCGTCGTCGGGCAGGACTGCACGCTGTGAAAAGAAGAAGAGGCAGGCGGTCAGGGTGCAGAGGAGGAGGACGAGCCGAGGGTACACACGCCTCCAAGGAAGTCCTTTCCAGTGTGGGCTCCGAGACCACGCTGTAACTGCACAGCACGGCCAGCCGTGGGCTCAGCCAACAGCCTTCCCAAGCCCTGCACCTCGCCCGTGGGCTGCGAGGAGGAACTCCTCCTCCTTCCCGAGTCTGGATCTGGCCTCCCTCCTGCCAGCGTTTCAGAAGGAAACGAGCTTCTCCTTCCATCCCGACACCTTCAAACACGACTTACCGCGCGGTGCCCAAAGCACAAGGTTCGCACTAAGCCTTGCCTTGTCTTTTCAAGCCTCAAAATGACCCACTTGGTTCTTTAACTTTGGGCATTTTCTTACAACCTGTTTCTCAGTTTGATTGCACAGACCCGCGAAGGCACTAAAGGCACGGACAGAACAGCCACCGGGCACACGGGATGCCAGGGCCAGGAGCCCACCTGGTGCTGGGCTGAAGCGACGGGCTGCGGGTGAGGGTCTTTTGGGACAGAGAAAATCGTTGAACGCTTGTTTCGGTTTGACTTGACACTGGCCTGAAAGACTCTGTGACAGCCCCGGCTCTCCCTCCCATCACACCTCCCCCTTGGCTCTTTCAAATGGTCACCCTCCCCTGCGGTCAGGAGCGGCAGGGTTTGGCAGCCAGCGCCAGGAACCGGCCAAATTCAGAGAATTAACTCCCGTGCTGGAGGCTGACCCTTGGGGCAGGGCACATCACTGGCGCTTTGCTATCCAGGCTGCAGGGCTAATACAAAGGCTTTGAAGAGCCAGTTACGGGATGGAGGGTGACGGCTCCTCTCCAGGTGAGCTTTCCTTCATGTTTTTGGCATATATTCAACTCCAGGAGTTGTGTATTAATGTTTGCACTGAGTTTGGAGGCTGTGGAAGCAGCTGGAGGTCATCCAAGGCTGCTGGCTGCTGCCACCAGCCTCCTCTCCTCCGAGGGGAGGAAGAAGGGACTGGGCTTTCCAGGGCTCTGGCACAAGCAGAGCTGGCAGTGGGACCAAGGTCACTCTTCCCAGACAGCTCATGCTTGCCTAAAAGCCACCCCTCGATCCCCAGCGCCGATAAGGCTGAGCATCACTGGATAGAAAGTAAGTTTTGGGCTCTGCTCTGCCCACAGTGACAGAGGACAGCAGTGGGGGTGGTGACCAACCCTGCCCAGGGGCCGCGCAGAGACCCGCTGCGGCGCAGGGTGCTTCCACACCGCACTCATCACAAGCGGTTACCTGCTGTACGGTGCTCGGGAGCGCACTAAGCTGTCAGAGCGAGCACGGTCTGTGTCGCGAGGCGCGTGTCCTCAGGGTCCCCCACTGCCTTCTCCTGCAGGACACGTTCTAGCTGTAAAACCCTGGCGAGCGTGGGAGGAAAACCAGGCAAACCTAACAAAGGCGGGGGATCTCCCCCAGGAACATATTGTAACTTGTTTTTGAAGCTGCTGCAACCACCTTTACTTCTGGAATTTCACCACGTGAGGACTGAACTTACCGCTCACAAGCCAAACACTCAAGTGCAAAAAAAGTTTAATGATGCGAGGAATTATCTTCTTGTTATTTTGGTATTTTATGTGTTTCACTGGAGAGTCAGGAGCGCGGTTTATGCAGACTCATCCTAGAAGCAATCGCTGTTGCCCTGTTGTTGGTAGCCAGGGGCTGGTGCCCAAGGAACAGCACATTAACGTGCCTAATGGTAGTGAGTTTGCCTGTTTTCAGAGTCTGGGTGAGCCGCAGCCCAGCTCACCGTCTGTCCCCTGCCGGAGCGAGGGGCTCAGAGGGGCAAGGCACGGCAGGGGAGCGCCCGCCACACAAGAGCC
>NW_010397492.1:0-310 GCF_000710305.1 Buceros rhinoceros silvestris | reverse complement strand
GGGGGGCTGCAGCGGCCCCCCGCAGACGGGGCTTTCTGCGGGGAGCGGGAGCAGGGTGGGAAGACCGGGTCCCTGCGGGTGGTGTTTCTGGGTTTGCCTGCAAAAGGATGTTTGTTTGCACAGCTCAGCTTTCGGCTACAAAAACAATTACCGCCATGGCTCACTCTGTCACCTCCACTCACGCTCTGAAACGGAGCGGCTGAGCGCCCACGCTCGCAGCTCGCCAGCAAAGATCTGATCTGGCCCCACAGTTTGTTTTCCCTGCTTCTACCTGCTCTCTCTCTGCTGAAATATGCAGCCATCGAGTTTA
>NW_010397491.1:15675-17195 GCF_000710305.1 Buceros rhinoceros silvestris | reverse complement strand
GAACCCAGGACACTATGAAACCAATGTAAATATTACAGAATTAGCCAATAGTAGTGGATGACAAGTGAGGTAAATCTTAGCAGAAAAATCGTCTGTTTTCATGAGTCGTTAGATACCATTAGTACATGCTATGGTAGGTTTCTTCACCAGTTCTACTGTTTCCTGGACACAAAAAGATCAAAACAGAGTCATCTTCAAGTACCACAGTCAAGAATTGTGCAACCAAGAGATGGTAGGGACAGCTTCTGAGATGTGAGTGTAATATTAAGGTACCTTTTTTTCATACATCTGGTCTGATAACAACTAGGAACATCATCAGAGAATAGGCAACTGTTGGGAAACAGGATTTAACTATACAGACTAGCCTTCATTACTCCTTCATTATGCAGTGAAGTTGAACATGTTTCCTTAATAAACTTTTAATGCTGCAAAACAACAGTATTAATCAAAAAAGTTGAGCAAAATACCCAGTAAAATCATAATCCTCTTGGAGTTTATACTACAATTTACCAAAATTATTAGAGATGCCCAAAGTATTCCAAATTTCTCTCCAGGACATTGTAGGTTTCCAAGTCCTGGAGTACATTCTCCCTAATTAGGTAGCTTTCCAAAGGTCACATGTAATTTGTAAGGATTTGGGTAATCAGTCTGTCTTTAAAGTTGGCGGATAGTTGCAGAGACATAATGTAGTGTTTGGAGAAAGCAGGGAATCCCATCTTCTTCAAGGTGCAGGGGATTAGATCAGGGTGGGGATTTACCAGGGGACTACAGCTAAGAGGGCCATGACCTCTCCATTAGCGAGTGTGGAATAACACAAACGTGGCACCGTATGAGGAAGGAGCAGCCCAACGGCACAACCCCTTCCCACTCCCTCATCATCCCTGTGGCAGTGATACAAACAAAATCACAACTTAGGCAGAAAATGAGCCTTAGGCTTGGATAGCATTGATTATTTAGTGTATTAGCAGAGGGCAGAGTTTACATGCAGTATCAATTAGAAAAGATTTGGCAATGAAAACAAGGCAAAAGTCCCTTCAGTTTTATTGCCAAATCCTGCTCACTTTCCTCACATGAGCAGCTCTAATGAAGTCAGCTGGAGCTCAATGATTTCGCTCCAATCCTTAAATCTCCTATAACCTGTAGCTGAAATTTGAAAGTATTTTAAAAGGAAACTTTTAACCTCTGGCCCTAGTTACAAATTTGGCTGCTTCCTTTATCATCCTCTGCTCAGATCACCTCTACCAAATGGTCTAAAAAAGCCCTCCAGATATTTTTTCTTGTTCTTTTTCTTTAAATACCTAATTTGTATTTACTTCCCTTAATTCTATTATAGGTTTCTTAGAAATTCAATGTCATAATGATCAGAGCTGCTCTTTGAACTTTCCCACAATGTAAGAGGATTCAGAATTATCAAAGGCAGTCTCAGATTCCATGTTTTAAAAGATAGATTTTAGGCCCCTTTCTATAGGTTAAGCTATGCAAACAAAGGCAGTGGTTTGTCAGAAAACATTTCTAGGGAA
>NW_010397491.1:0-15591 GCF_000710305.1 Buceros rhinoceros silvestris | reverse complement strand
AAAGAGTGGCCATGACGGGGGTGGAAAAGATTATCTGTATGATGGTTTTGGCACATGGTGTTAGTGGGAGGGTGCAAATTCTCCTTGACCAGTAAGATAGTCATTGTTCAGGGCTCCTTTGTTCTTTGTCTGCCTTGTGATTAACCAGCCCCCTGAGCAGCCTGGTTGTCAATCTCCATAACAGGGCAGTGGAGTGTCCCTTCCCCTGTCCTTGAGTGAGGGCAGTTCTCCTGCTGCTGCACCGCTGCTGCCTCCTCTCTGTACAGTTACAGGAGTGCCCCTTATCTCTTGTAATATGCACATCCACCTTTACCAACGAAAGAAGACCAGAGAAGATAACAATGCTGTTTGTTCCCCTTACTCAAAGAGTTAGCAAAAGCTTGTCCTTGGCTATGATTGCTAATCATAAACAGAAATACAAATTTAACCTTTCAGTTTGCAACTGATTCAGTTGACTTTGAATGCATTAATTACAAGGAATGCCTAATCAATATGTTTGGTTATCCTGTATGCTGCCCTGAATTTGAATAAGAGAAGATTAATATCTAACAAGGAACCTGGTTTCTTTTGAAACGCAATGCAATCATGGCAATCTCTGTCATTGGCAAAAACATTAGACTATTTTCTTATAAAAAAACTAACACCTTCCTAATACTTGACTTGTCATGTAACAGTTCCCTGTGTTTTCTTAAATTCCTCACACAAGCCTTTGGATTCACAGAAAAGCGAGCAATGGGACAAATTATTTTGTTTAGGGAACATAGGTGAAAAAAATCCTGATTAAGTTTCTTGTACCATGATTTTGTGTTTTCTGTTGTATACAGAGATTGTGCAAACCTTCAGTTGGGCTTTGGATGTTAAATTATGTGTGGTAAAGAAGTAACATTTCATTAGAAGACTAAAGATATCACAGAAAGGTTCAAATACCTCTTTTATTTACACTGAAAAAAAATCTTTCATTAAGTCTGAAAATTTTTTGAGAAATAATTCAGCTAAAATACTGTTTTTGGTCAAGGATGCTTCTTGCTCAAAATAAGTTAGAAAGAAATAAATAGTTAACACATACCAGAACTTCAAGCTTTCTTACAGTCAAGTTGCTTGCTTGAGCTATGGGAACAAAACTCCAAATTGTGGAGAATAAGGACCTAAATACAACTGGGCGCCCTGAAATAATGTTTTTAGGGAAATAGACATCTTCAGTTATTTTTTTTTAAATGACATTTTTCTTCTGTATCAGATATGAAACAGTGCCAAACCCTTGCAATTTTGGGGGATCAGGTCTGTTTCCAGCTCCTCTAGCAGCATAATCTCCCATCAAAATCAGTAACTGAGCTCAGATTGAAGTCAGAGGTACAAGCCTGGCTTTATAGATTCTCTAAAATGTCTCTACTGAAAACTCCTAACAACCTCTCTGCTCCTAAAAAACCTGGATTTGTCACTGCTGTTTCTGAGGCCCTGTCTACCAGCTGGATAATGACCCAAAAGAGAAGTCTTGACCAGGATCTTCTACTCAGAGGCAGGGACAGGAGCAGTTCATGCTCCGTGGTGGTTTGTCTGCTTCTACAGCATTGTGCGTAGTGGCAGGAGTCATTCTCTATCTTGTTTTACATGCCAGCAAAACACCCAAGAGTTACAGTTTGGCTTGCAATACTATTTTGCTGTCTGAATTCTTCGCACCTCTAGAACAAAGAAATCAGTCTTACCCGTTCTGTCTGTCAGCTTCTCTTCTTATAAAGAATCACCATCTTATAAAAATTCTTTGTCAAATGTCGTACGTGCAGGCAGCAGGGACTGTACATGTCCACTTATTCCTTTCATATGTCAAAGCTGATAGGTAGGCTTAAACATATTTCTCAAACTTATTGTTTTTACAGCTTTTGAAATTTGTCTGTCATTCTGGCAGTCTGTAAACTTTTACAAGGTATCAGTTGTTACATATTGGCTTAAAACAACCCTGAGTCTATTTATAGAGGCAGTAAGTCTTTTCCAATCTGACAACAAAGTAATTCTTTGGACGAAACTCCATTTTGTTGCATTTATCTCTTATGCCTCCCAGAAATTAATTCAGGCACTTGTTCCTCCTCATTTGCTTAAAATGGTTTCTCTTCAATGGGAACAAGGAGAAAGTTACACAGAAAATTAATTTAAGTCTGAAAGATCTTTGTTTGTGCTACCTCCACTCTTGGGCCCAATCTCTAGCCAAGCCAAGACTGGACTGCTTCATGCTGCTGAATTTAGTGCATCCCGATTGTTCCAGTCGGGGTAATTAGCTGCAGTAATCATCAGTCCTTAAAGATCCATTAAAATGGTATAAATCTGGAGTAAATCTCTGCCAATTTAAAAAGTTGTATGTCTAAGATTAAAATCAGGTTCATGATTTCATACATTACTCATGTTTACTTTGTTTCCCATCTCATTAGTGCTGAACTGTGTTAATGTTGACTTAAAAAGTCCAACTTGTCCTAGTAAATATTTACACTTCGTATGTGCCTCTGTGTGTGTGATGCATGTGTGCAGCTAAAAGGAGGAAGATAACTGAAAAATATGTCCCGATTTTTTTTATTCTTTCTGTGGTTCCTGCCCCCCTCCCCGCCCCCCCCAGTAGAAAAGCAGTTGTTTCCTTGTTTTTTGAGGGGTGTGTGTTAGATTTGCTATGAATTTAATTTTCTTCTAATGTACACGTTGTTTTGGAAATCTCCTATATTTTATATACAAAAACCTTACAAGAGGAAATCACACAAATTCTAGTAAAAATAAAAATACACAGGAAAATAAATGGCACAAAGGTACTTCAAGCCATGTTGCAATTTTTTTTTTTATTTTGAATTATTTGATTTCAGGACAGTCTTGGTAGAAAAGACTAAATACCCTAAATCTGCTTCTTGTATCTCTTCATTCTTCTTAACCGTGAGTGAGCCCCAGGGACACTGGGAATAACAATTCCTGATTTTTATTTTACAGAGGGAACAGAAAAAGGAAATATCACTCTGCAGGTGATGAAAAAATCTGAGCCTGAGGCTATCTCACTTATATTCTCAAATGAAAAGGAGATCCCACAGTGAAATATCCCCCAGATTCTCACAGGTCTAAAGAATATAAAGAATGAATCACAGGCCTAGAAGAACTAGCACGAGTGAGTATTTGGGGGAGAATCTAATTTTCAACATGAATTGTTGGTTTGAACCAGCCATAGTGGTTGTTTTGAATCATGGTTTGAATCCATTCATTTTGTTTTGACCAACATGTGGGTTCAGTTGCAGAAATGGCATTGACCCTTTTTATATACGTGGATTAAAGCACTAGTTTTTTTCTGCCTCTGCAGGTACATGTCAAACTGTTTGCATGGGATCTGTGGACACAAGTCATGGTCTATGTGAACTGCAGTTGGCAGTCAGTCTGTCTCAGTTCCATACATCAACGTCACCGAGTGTCACTATGCTGACTGTAGTGTTGTTAGGCTACTTCCAAAGACTTCCTTGTGGAGGGAGGAGGTTGCCACTCTATATGTACTTCCAGAGCAAGCAGCAGCTGGCTGTGACACCCAGGACTAAAGGCAGGCTTGTGGAAACACGGAGGATACGCCATCTCAGACCTCACCTGGGCTCATGCTTCCACAGTGGCATCTGTAGCCAGGAGCCTGGCTATAGATTGCTGAGCCCTCCAGAGTGAGTGGACAGCCTAAAAAGCAGTGAACTTGGGCAAGCTCTGGTTTTGCTTCAGCTCACTCTTGTCTTACTCCTGGGGAAAGGCAGAAAGGAATTAGTAGAGGGAGGAAAAAGACACAATCATGGATCTCCTGCAGCCTTCCCTATTCAGATGAAGGCAGCTAATGAGTGGAGTGCCCCAGGTGATTCTCTAGAAGTACATTTTTCTGAGTAACCCCAACATGTAACACTATAGACTTGGGAAAGTATGTCTGGAAAGCTGCCCAGAAGAAAAGGACCCGGGGTTGGTTGTTGATAGCTGGCTGAATAGGAGCCAGCAGTGTGCCCAGGTGGCCAAGAAGGCCAATAGCATCCTGGCTTGTAATAGCAATCACCCTAGTCGTAGGACTAGGAAAGTGATTGTCCCCCTGTACTTGGCACTGGTGAGGCCACGCTTCGAATACTGTGTGCCAGTTTGGGGACCTCACTACAAGGACATTGAGTGTGGCCAGCAGGAGTAGGGAAGTGATCAACCCCCTGCACTCAGCACTGGGGAGGCTGCACCTCAGATACTCTCTCAAATTTTGGGCCCCTCACTCCAGGAAGGAGGTTGAGGTGCTGGAGCATGTCCAAAGAATGTTGATGAAGCTGGTGATGGGTCTGGAGCACAAGTCCTATGAGGAGCGTCTGAGGGAACTGGGGTTGATTAGTGTGGAGAAAAGGAGGCTTCATTTTCTCACTCTCTGCAACTACCTGAAAGGAGGTTGTAGCGACATAGAGATCAGTCTCTTCTCCTGAGTAACAAGTGATAGAAGAAGTGGAAATAGCCTTAAGTCACACCAGGGGAGATTTAGGTTGGGTCTTTAGGAAAATTTCTTCACTGAAGATTTTCAAGCACTGGAACAGGCTGCTCAGGGAAGTGGTAGAGTCACCATCCCTGGAGGTATTTAAAAGAGGTGTAGATGTGCTGCTGAGGGACTTGGTTTAGTGGTGGACTTGGCTTAGTGGTGGAGTTGGCAGTGTTAGATTTGTGGTTGGACTTGATCATAAAGGTCTTTTCCATCCCAAATGACTGTATGATTCTAATTGCAGGACAGATATGATGGAGACATTCTGAAGCAGTCTGTCCAACCAGAGTGTCATACACTTCTTCCCTGGCTGAGATGAGCTTTATACTTTTCACAGATGAGGTTTGTTTGCACTTTTATGTTTACTTCTCTCACTGACTTCTTGCAGTGCTAAGGAAACTAGATAAGGTGGCGACAGACACTGTGGGCTCAGACCTGAGCATCAACTTAACAGTGTTAAAACAAATGAAGAATTCACATGTTTCAAGTCCAGTTGGGTAGCACAATTAATGTAACTCTGCCTAGACTTTGATTTAATGAGTAAACTACCTTTTTTTTTCTCCTGATTTTTGTGGATTTAGATTCAGAGTTCCGAAATTCTGCTTTGTTCTATGCCTTTTAAGTTTGAAACAAAAATCAATCACTTCACTGCTACTGTGATTCTATTCGCTCTCAGTGAGATCATCTCTACCTCTCTTTCTTGAATCAAACTAAACTAGAAGTAGCTTTTCATTCAGTGAATCAGTTTTGCTGTATTCTTTTCTAATGTTTCAATTGTAATTTGTTGCTTTGGGTATGCCATAAAATGTATATGTAGAACATGGAAAAAAAATATCTCCTCTTAAAACAATACTGCAGTTAATTAAATCAATGTCAGCTTTCCAACTGCATGATCTGAGCTGACCCGTATTGAATGAATTAGAACAGCACCCATTGTGATAGGCTTTGGCAGGCTGTCATTGATTAATTTCCCTGTCGTCTTTCTAAACCTTTGGGGAGGTTTGAGGGACGTATTTCAGAATAATCAGTGAACCTCTCAATATGAGACAGAGCATAGTTAAATTAGTGTTTATGTTAGGAATACCAGCTGATTTATTTAATAAATCAAAAAAACAAGCTAATGCAGTTGCCTCAAGCATGTACCCTTCAAATGCCGTATTTCCTTCTCTTGTCTAATTTAATTTTTCTCCTTGTTTCTATTTGACAGAAATATGAAATTTATAACTGAGTACCTATGTGGGGAAAGCTGAAATTAAAATGTACAGCACACAATATGATCCTCTCTATGGAAAACCAGATAAAGAGGTGAGAATATCTAAGGTTCAGGTCATGGTATTCTTGGCAGCTAGCGGGTTTCACAGCATTAGGGGGTGTCTACCAACATTTCCATCCCTAATGCATTGTCTCAGTATCAAACTCTGATAGTCTTACTCCACTCTGCTTGATCATTGCTAGATCAGTACATAGGAGCTGCAGACAAGATATGGCAAATCATGGCAGTAATTGCTGACATATAGGCATCCAGGAGGCAAAAGCATCTAGCAAAACTTACCCTGAGGGATGCACAATACATGAAATCATGGGAGAGAAATTCTCTGCCTTCAGGATTTTTCTGACTTATGCCTTACTTGATGTTCTCCCTCTGGAGTTTTCTCATGTCGCAGAAGAAACCGTTTTGGTCTCTGTAATTCCATCACAGAAACTTTTTAATGTTCTTAGATATTTATGTAAGAAATCTCTGAGCACATTACAAAGCCTGAGAAACAACTAAAGCAAGATGGGCGCCAGAGAACAAGAGGTCTCTGGGAAGCACGAGGCATTTAGAATGACATGATCTTAATTACTCTGAAGTCTGCATGTTTTCATTTCTTTAATTGGGAGGAGACCCATGTTACTGAAACCAACTGCACATTTTCAGCTTGCTTGTCTATTAAGCTAAGAGGGGTGGTGGTGTGTTATTGTTATGGCTAATTCTGCCCATGTATTGGAATACTAGACAGAAATACGCAACAATTGTATTGGCAAGTTTCAAATAAATAATTGGGGCACTTTCCTCCCTTAACATGCTTACTTGGATGAGCCATTTGAACTGTTCCTTTCAACTGAGCTGTAGTGTCAAGTAACCATGACCTTTTCTGAAACTTGCAGAAATTTAAGAAAATCGTTCAGCTATTTGCTCTTTGGAAATTCGTAGTGCATTCGGTGCACTGTGGCAGAGTTATAAGGTATTTAATACTATATAATACCTTATAGAGAAAATAAAAAGGCTTAACTCAGAATTAGTTATTCTGTCCCTCAAGCAGGAGGTAGATGGATTAATATTATCCACCACTACATTTTTCCTGGGAGATATCTTCTCTCCAGCATGAAGAACCTGTTTTTCCAAGAAGATTGAGGTTTTTATGTGTGTAGGACAGAAGTATTAAGCTGTGTAGTGAATCTTTGGCTTAACATCAACAATATCCAGGAATTTTGAACTAGATTTTCCAATATTACATACTAAAACTGTAAAAATTTTTTGGCAATTCCACTGCCAACATCTACCTTATTTTTAAAAAAAAAAAAAACAAATCAATTCTACAGTTATATTAGCTGGATTAACCTCAAAATCATTATGAATAAAGCTTCCTTTATTTTATAATGAATGAAAAAGATAAATATATGCTCATTCGGGATACTGTGAATATTCTGGTGACATTTAAAACCAGAAAACTTATTATCTTTTGGAGCATTTTATTCTAAGAATACAATGAATTACATTAGAGTAACATTTATGGTTGGCCTGACAGTAATGGTTAGGTGTTTCACAAAGTTCAGGGTTCCATCATGCAGTACATACACTGAGTGAGAGCTGTAGTATGCGGTGTCATCAAACCATGGAGATAACATTATGACATTACAGGCAGATCTGATGAAAATGTAGCCATTTCCTCAGTCCTCTTACTGTGACTAAAAGCCCCATCTAACATCTTCTGCCGCTCTGCTGGAGAAGCCTAGATCCAGCACAATGCCATCTTCAGCAGTGTGGGCACTATCTGGCTTGCAGCACTGGCAGGGGGAATTTGCACCATAAACACTCTCCTAGGAAAAGCGGTCAAAAGGTCAAAGTGGCATACATCCTACAGCAGATCTGTAGCAGATCTACCAATAGAGGGGGGCACTGTCGGTCTGGAAAAATTGTTTAAGATTTTTTGCCAAACCTTTGGTTTAACTGTCATCTTCTACTTGGACAAGGTTAAACTCTGACACTGATACGCTCTTGGGTTATATATTAAGGAGGCAAGGAAAGAACATTGCTCTCTGAAATATTACAGTTCTGTTTAACAAGATTTATTTATATGACCTTTATATAGAACTGCTTTAGCTCAGTTTAAATTAACTTACTTAATAAGCTTTTTGCCTTCAGTTATACATCTCACAGAAAGACTGTGCTGATGGAGTAGCACACACTGAACAACTTTTTGTTTCTCAAAACACTTTCAGCTGTTCGCAGGTTAGCTCTGCACGCTGACAAGGCCAAAAAAAATGGATTGGCATTTTCATGGTTTAAGGTCATAATAGCAGTTTCCATAGATGCTTGTACACTATTCAGAAGATAATGGTTTTTATATCACTGTGACTTGCCTGCAATGGGACTTACTGCAAATGCTGCATTGAGTTCCTTCCCAGCACATACTTCATGGCCTGTTACCACCCACTGCTCTTGGACAGTTCTGGATTCTTTGTAGTAAGGAGCTACTGCAATCAGTTATCAAATACCTCTGAGCGTTTACTTGCCTAAGCAAACCCTTTTCCTGTGACTGGCCCTAGTAATTTGTGCGCAACTCATTCTACCACCTCCTACTATTTTGTTATTTCCTCAGGTTTCCTCCCGAACACCTCTGTTTTCTTATACTGTACACTCAACAAAGATTAATCCTCTTCAGCAGTCTTAAAATCTCACATGCTGTCATGAGCAATTCCTCCGGAGGGAAATTCCTGTTAAATATCCTTCTGAGTAAGTAGCTGAGAGTGATAATGTTCCACATGAAACCATGGGGAAAATATGAGATCTGGGACCTGGATTCCTGATCTGAGTAGATCTATAGTTATCTAGGTGGTTGAAAGCAATATATTTTCTTTTTTGCTTTCCTGAGTATCTGCAGAAGTCCAGAATACAAATCCCATTATTAGGAAGGGTCCCAGGTGCACCATATAGTGTTTCATCAGAAAGGATAACTGGTTTATGACTTTCGTGTATTAGTCTGGAGTCATTGCAGCACTTCTACTAGTACCTGGTGCTTGGATAACTGTGCTGAGAGATGCTGCTTCAGTGTGGGTATATAACAATGTGCTTAATCCACGCATTAATGTAGACTTTAGAACCGTGTAAAAAACTCTTGACATTTTTTACTAGAAGGTGACTCTATATGGGGACTATGTTTTTTTGATCAGGGCTATCTGCAAATTGCTGTTGATTCTGCTGCCAATAAAGCCAAATCCAAGGAAGAAAGTAAGTTGAAATAGTTTGAAAGAGAACAATTCGAATCTTCAGCAAAAAAAAATTCTGTCAGAACAGGGAGAGAACTCCACTTTTTATGTTACATCCTTCAGTACATTGTGTGCAAAAAAGGAGTTGTGATGAGTCATAGGAATGATTCTGGCTACAAGAAAATGTGGATTGTATGCGTTTTAGTGTCAGCAGTAGTTTGGATAACGGGACACTTGATTTAAAAAGTAGGTATACAGAAACAAGGGGGAAAGGCAGCTGCAATAGCAATATATTATGTTATTTTTAGTTGAGTTTTCTAAGTAAGGGAGATATATGTGATCATGCTTCCTGTGCCTCTGGTCTTCTTCCTATCCCCTTGTTCAGTAAAAAGTGGTAAATAAAAACTCGTTCATCATGACTCTCTATTGGAAGTATTTTAATGTTTTTCATCTGGCAAACAAAAATGCTTGTATTTAATTTCTAAAAATAGAGATAAAATGAGAAGAATAACCACAGGAGCAGAAGAGGGTGGGACAAGCTGTGCCCTTTGCAATTGCATGCAACCACATTAAATTGCACCAAAAAATCCCCACCCCAAAAGCTCCCAGAGATATCTCTATAACCCTGTGTCATCCTATTTTGATTTTAAAAGGAAAATGGGGCAGAGCAGAACCCCCCAAAACTTCTGAGCCGTGCTTTTTGAAAAAAAGTACAAAGTACCTCTTAATTTTTCCTCATCATTCTGTCTTAAGCATGTAAAAGAGGAAATTAGTTGAATTAAACTAAAGAGCTGGATTTGTACAGTTTTTAAGAGGTGGCTATAAACTGGACATGTGCACTTACAGGAGACACAGGAAGATCGTTGCTCTGTTACAGACCTCAATTCACTCATTTTAAAGATATTGGAAATTTCTCCCTAGCATGCATTAGAGCTGACAGCAAATGATGACGCAGTTGGGGTTAAGCTTACCGAAGAGGACATGGAGAACTACTGTCTAGGAAGTGAGACATTGCTGGCCATGACAGATAACACTGTGAGAAGCCGACCAAATTTACACAGTACTGTGACCATTGCTGCATTTCACAGGTGTTTAAGGGATTTATGTGAAAAATGGCCATACTCCAGTGGCAATTGAAGGGGAAGGTTAGGGACCTTCACAGGGATAGACTCTTGCAAGGCCAGCATTCCCTGGGACACAATATCACTTGCATTATATAAAACATTTTGTACCAGGAACGTGGCAAAACTAGGACCAGTGGGTGGAAAGCAGGGAAGTATTTGTTTGGAAGGATGCTGATAGAAAAAAGGACATACAAGGGTGGGATGGCAAAAAGGGAGGTCAAGAAACAGGAGAAGTGATGTGTAAATCACTTCTCATTGCCATTCTAAGTTACCTGCCAAGCAGTTTGGTGATTGAACACTGCCATCTAAATAAGGATATTAAACGAGACCTGTTGTTCTGACCATATCACCCAAGCTGAATTTGCTGTTGTGGTCAGGTGAAAACTCAGGGGCAGTTTTCCCGGCTGGGAGGGAATACCTGATTGATTGAATGTTAGATTCCTTCAAACAGAAGGATGTTTTATTACATCTGATGCAACTTTGTCCATTATTCATGTTTCTCTGGTATTTTCCTTCTGGGGACTTAAGTGTGAACTACTGACTACAGTTATGTCAAGTACTGATTTAATATTTCATAGCTGCTGAGCTGAAAAAGAATTTTCCTTCTTACATTTGCCATAACAGTACAACCTTCAAACAGTTTTGGACACTGTGTTCTATAACATCATCATAGACAAATTGATAAAGGTCATAAGGTAAATGGATAGTGAGATGGACTAGAAGCTGATTAATCTGTCAGGCTCAAAGGGTTGTGATCAGCATCACGAAATCCAGCTGGAGAGCCTCAGGGGTGAATAATGGAACTTGTCCTGTTTAACGTCTTTGTTAATGAGCTGGATAATGGGATAGAGCTGAGTCTTCAAAATGATGAGTGAAAATATTTATCACCTAAACTATCCACCCCTTTTTTAGATTATTTCTTGTTCTCTCCATCCCTACGCTCCCAAAGCGTGCACAAAAAAGGAAAAAGGCTATGGAGATAGTTGTTTCCACATCCTACTCACTTCTCAATTTTTTCCCAGGTGTAGCAGCAGGGTAAGTTATCTACTAGAATCTCAACACTAGATACACAGTAAAAGGAGCAGAGGCATCTGGTGATGCTTGCTCAAGGATTTCTCCCAAGTCCAGGCCAGAAACAATGTAGAATTTACTCCTGTAATACATAAGTCTTTGTAGTATCCAAGCTTTGCTATGATATTTTAACTTTTATGAGTTTATGAAGAAACACCTGCCTGCAATTCTATGAACAGTTGGCAAAATAATCCATTTTCAACTGTTGTAGATGGAAAATAAAGTTCCATTGCAGCAATAAGGCTAACAAATGGTTGAGGAAACGGACATTTTCACATCTGACTTCTCTACAGACATAGATAGTGCAATGTCAAAGATGGATCTGGTAATGATACTTCAGAATTTAAATTAAGCTATATAAAAATAAGTCTCTGTTTTTGATTTAGGGAACTGATTCAAAGAAACTGTCACTCTACTGTTTGTCATCCACCACTATTCAAGAATGTGCCTATGATACAGACCAAACAATCAGAGAAGGGGATGCTTAACAGAGGCAGCTCTGGCAGAAAGCTGCCTCCAGAAAGACAAGTCCACTGTCAGTAACTTAGGCAAAAAGACTCTGAAAAGGGGAATAAACTTCTTTATTAAATCTGAGCAACCAGGATTATTTTCAAAGAGTATAATCTTCCTCACATGACATAAACTTGGATGGATTCTTCAAACACAGTGACAGATCCATTTGTCCAGATTGGTCAGTAGGCAGTTATCTTACTGTCCGTTATGGTCAGTGCTGCAGCTTTTCTTAAGGCCAAATAACAGACTATTTATTGAAAAAATGTTGATGTTAAGGACCTAACCAGCTTTCCAAACTGGAGAAGATGAAGATGGTGTTTGTGATTGATTAGCCGAAGCCAGCATAACAAAGAATGTAGTATGCAACTATCATATGAAAAGTATTACATTAATTTGCCATCACCAGACAATGACCTGTGTAGTTGACACCACTATTTCAGTCATTAAGATTTACAGGTTTTAATGGAGTTCACACACAGTATGTGTCAAATAAAAAGCATGTCAAAATGGGAATTGTGTGTTATCCTTGGCTGGAACATTGTCCTGTGTGTAAAGCGCAGGACTGGGACTGAAGCACTAGATTAACTTTCATTCTCTCTTATGCTCAACAAAATAGTTAAAGGCAGATTATTAGCTCTCTTTGGGCTTGTTTCCTCTTTTATGACATAAGAAAAATTATACGAGGCTGTCTCTGAAAGTAGCGCCTCCTATTTTATATTGGACCACGACATCAGAAGTGGATGTTGGTGGTACAGCAGTAGAGGTTGAACCTTCCCACCAATATTCCATTACATTTTGTTGCCATGTGACAGACGGCAGCAGAGGGACTGTCTGACAACATGGCCTCTGACATAGGAAAGAGTGTGAAGCAAAGGGGCGAAACCGAATTCCTCCATGTGGACAAAATGGCACCATTGACCTTCATTGAGGCTGCTGAATGTTTCTGGTGGTGCAAGTCACATAAAGTAAAGCCCCAGTGACAAATGAGAGCCAGATGAATAAGAACTTACCCCAAATGCAGCTGCGGGTGCTACACAGACCTACTACCGCTTACATTGTCATTTACGAAGTTTAGTGGCCACAGTCCTACTGTCTTTCCTCTGATCTGGAGAGAGTTTGTGTGGATGCCAGCTGTTCCCTGTGCAAATCTGTCCTGGTAAGCCATCCTTTGCACAGCACAACCACAATATCTATCTTATACCCTAGATAGTCTGCGGCTGATTCAATGGCGTTTCATCCTTTATGTCTCTATTAGATAACTGACCACCAGGTGGCATAAAAACTATGTAAAATACCACAAAAAGATTGCAGATATTACGATACAATTAACTCTTTTTTTTTAAAAAAAAAGGGTATTCAAGCACATAGTGATCCCAGCTATCAACTCTGAATAATATTTGTATATTTGTAAAAGCAGCTAACAGCTTTTGAAGTTCTTGTTTATAATGTTATCCCACAAGGAAGGGCCCATATAGACAGAAATTGATTAGGTTTGTTAATCACATTGTGTCATATTCTTAATCATGTTTTGTTAGTGTCAAAACCAAAAGGCTTTACAAATGGAAAGGAAGAGATTAAGTTACATTGATGTGCATATAAACACAACCAATCACTTTAAGAAAGCAAAAAATCAACTATTCTCCATTGTTAATAATACATTTTATGAAATATTTTCCTAAGCTGTAATGTAACTTCCAGTGTACTGATAGATTTTTTTCAATGTTATGAAATCAGTTCCTATATTCTTACCATAGGAAAGCTTAAAGAAAATGACTTTTAGCCCAACAGAAAGGCAAAGTAAGTGTTGACAATTGTTATTGATAAGAAAACATAGGGCCTGAGATGGAAGACAGAATTCTAAAATTAATATAGAGGCTTTCCTACAATTAAATTTTTGACATAATTCCTTCTAGGTTTGTGGGGTTTTCCCTAGCTTTCATGGGCTGGGTGCAAGTAGCACATACCAATTTCAATAATGACACATAGATATTAGGCACTACTCCATGTTACTCTTTTTGCAAATTTCTTTAACTTTTGCTCTCTTTCTTGCTGCTTCCTTTTTTCGCTTCTTGATTGCTGGAGATCCCCTAAGCTTCCATTTAATCATTTTGACTACGGTTTTAAATTATGACACAGAGAAGTCAGAATTTTTCTTTTTAATCTTTTCTTCCTTTGGCTACATTCCCTACCTTCTCTTCTCTGCTCCTATTTTTTTTATCTTCTGTTCTCTTCATGATCTTGTCCTGACACTCTGGCTATTCCTTTAGTATTTTACTTGGTGCCTTCTATTTTTTGGTATCTCTTTATCATTGTTTTCCTTGAGTTTCTGTTCTAAGTTCCTTTCCATTTTCCAATATGTATTTTTACTTAAGTATTCTGTCATTTCTCATGCAAGTTGTTTAATCCATCCAACTTCAGTGTCAGCCTTATAATTCTGTACAACCAACAACTGAACTTCTCACCTTCCTTCATGCCCCCCTCCTCACCCTCTCTTCTCTGTCACCATTAAGAACTTGTGATAGATTAGTTTAATCCGTCCATGATTCATGTCTGATACAGAGTTGGATTAATGTAAAAAATGTATTATGAAAATTGCTTGCAGCTTTTTAAGCAAAATGAACTGTTTTGAGGTTGTCACCTTCAGTCTAGACCAATAGCAGAGAAAAATATGATATATGGTTAACGGTTTACAATAAACATCTCTTCCTAATGTGAAGTTAATCCAAATGAAGATATAAAAACATTCTGAGTAATATATATTGTCTATATTCACTTCCAGGAAAATCTGTTCGCAGATTTTTCTGTGTGCAAGAACCAAAATAACTGTTCTAAACCAGGAAGGCGTGGAGGTCTAAGCATGTAGTTTCTGTGGGACTCAAAAGGGTTTAATCTGGCTCCTCAGAAACTAGTGGAGTGTCAAAAGTACCTTACAGCAGTCGACCGCAGCTCAACTTTACTTGCTTACAGTGGAGCAGAGGACAGAACGGGACACGCAAGGGTAACATGGTACTCTCTGTTTCTCTAATTAAGTCCAGGGGGAATCTTCTAACTCAGTTATGGATAAGCACAAAAATAGTTGAATAGACCTTCTCTTCTGATACATTTCTCCCAATAACAAGAGGGTTTCCTCATCTATCAGAGTTCTATACTGTTACGAAAATTTTAGGTAGATATAGGAAATTGAAATGATCTTTGACCTCTAAGAAGAGATGGTAAAAGAAGGGAGAAGGAGCTTGCATTGGCTAGAACTACTCGCAAAAGATAGGATCATAACAAGTTCTGGTGTAGGTGTAGGCTGACAGTGGACTCAGAGGTACTGGCTAATTTCCATTCACAAGAACATTTCAAAAGCTCTGGGTGATACAGCACCACTCTTTTCCATGTCTCTCTTGAAAAAATGAAGGATATCAATGACTTTTTTGATCAACAGTTATGTGAGAAACATAATCAATGTTAGTCAGTTTCAAGCATAATCAATTCCTAGTATCAACTGAGTGAATTAATCGATTTAGTGTCTGAATTCAGAGAACCTGTAAAGTTCTAACTCATGTTTTCTAAGAGACATCACAAGTTAATGACGGTATGTGACAAAATCATTATGCATGAAAGGCCTTCACCTTTTCTATGCTAAAATGTCTTCCCAGTGAAATCTTCCGAGGTTCGGTTCCTTGCGTTTAAGAAAACAACCCAAAACATTTACAATCTCGTACAATCATATGACTAAATGATAAAAGTTGTTTTTTCACTTTAAAGTTCCTTTGTTTCAGTTCTTTGCATCCTATGCAGTTTCGAATGCTTGATGTAATGTTTTGAAATAATTCAAAAAAGCATTCAACCAGGAGCTCTATTTCTTCCATAAGCTAACAAGACTATATTCACTTGTTACACACAGAGTGCCTGTCGCGGTTTGAGAAGGGGGGC
>NW_010397490.1:0-1430 GCF_000710305.1 Buceros rhinoceros silvestris | reverse complement strand
CTTATAAAACATTTATTATAAATATACCAAAAAGTTCATATATAAAAACATGTGTATACACAGACACATGTAAATTGTACAGATTAATATATACATGTCTGTGTTGGGGTCCGGGTGTGTAAATATTTTAATTAATGAAGAAAAGCCATGTGGTGTAGGACATATATGCACAGGGATGTTCCTCTCTGGATACCTCCACTGAGGCAAAGGGCACGATCACTGGGGTGTGACGGGGGCTCTGAAGAGCCTCACTGAGTGTCACCAAACCATGGTCCAGCACGGGCAGTGTCAGCATCATCTTTGCAAATGGGACCAGACAAGGCCCATGGCCACCCGCTGAGGACAGCTGTGCCTTTCTGCCACCTCAGGATGGGCTCTCAGGTAGATGCATCTATTTTCAGGGGTTAGGAAAGGGGCACAGAGTGAGGGTGTGGGGCTGGCCACAGCCCCCACTGCAGAGAAGGTGCTAGTGTGGGTATTTAGTGCTGCAGGCAGATTCGCAAAGAGTTGTCCAGAAAACAGTGCCAAAATCAATCAGGGCAGATGGGCGGGTAGGTGGCACATCCCAGCTCCTGAGAGAGATGCATAGCATTTCCATGCCATCGGCAGCTGTGGACAGGTCTGAGGAAGACATCACCCTGCTTGGGAGCTTGGCCTCTGAGCTGTTGTCAGACTGGGGACGGTGTTGTATATGTTTTCTGCAGGCAGCAGCTAAGGGCTTTCACCGGAGGATCAGGAAACTGGAGCAAGAAAGGCCAGGGAGAGCTTTTGATGTGCAGCTCCTGAATGCCACCTCCCACCGCTGGCAGAGCATGGGAATGGGCAGGCACAGGCCAGCAAATCCTTGTCGCTATCAGCGAAGCAGCACCGCGGTGCACACAGCTGAGGGAATGTGCTGAAGCTGAAACGGGGAGTGGGGGTCACTTCTGCGAAGAGATACTGTGCAGGCTGAGGGAAGGAGCAGCTGAGCAGGCATTTCCAGCATGGAAAGCAAAGATGCTCGCTATAAATTGAGGTCTTGTTGCCCAGGTCGTGGTCATCATTAAGCCCACCTTGTTGCGCATTTACCAGTGCGTGAAGCGGGAGTCATTATCTGCGTTCACCATCTTCACGTAGCAGTTACTGTGCAGGCTAATTACTGTGTGTAATTGTCTCACTGGCACACGAGCTGCCACATTGTCATCTCCCGCAATGGAGGCTTTTACTTTGCATCTGTCACAGCAGTGGCCAGCCATTGCAGCTGGAAGGCAGCCGGGGCAGGGCGGGAGGAGAGATAAACGGACACGACGGGTTTCAAGGAGCGGTAAAGGCAAGCGGCGCATAGTGCGCAGCGGCGGCCTCTCTCGCTCCTCCTTCCCTCTGGTTGGGTTGGCAGGGCTGCTGGGAGCCGAGGGGTGATGCTGGCTCCCCTCCAGCGGGCAGCCGCCGGG
>NW_010397489.1:5431-8167 GCF_000710305.1 Buceros rhinoceros silvestris | reverse complement strand
GGAGACTTCTGCTCTGCAGCTCAGCCCCAGCTGCCCCACCATTTTACCCAGCTGATGGCACAAGGAGGCCCAGTTTTCTTTCCTGCAGAGGCCCTGAGACAGCCAGACACAAGCCCACAAGGACACATGAGTGCTTCCCTGTATATGGGCTCTGACCAGCAACATGGCCTTCTATCAGCCCCACTTTCACTCCAGCTCATCCAGCCCATCTGTTATAAAGCAGCTATCACAGAGCAAAGGCTGGCTATACAGATAACTTCTTTAATGTGCTTGGGACTCAGAGCCTTCAGAGCAAGCAGTCACTGTAAGCCCAGAGACCCGAAACTAGGTGTCCTCCGGACACAAACTTGTTCACTATTCTGGGCTGTGCCACCCTGCTGCACTAATAATGGGGTAGCACCTACATTTCCATTTGCAGAGGGTGCAGGTATAAGTTAGAAGAACAGTTTAAATGAAATACACCTTTCCAGGAAATGAACATTTTGAGGGAGAGGTTAAATTCTGGATGATACAGACTTGCTCAGCACAGCCATGACAGTCAAAACATTAGAAAATGTCATCTTCTGACAAAACAGAAGCCTGGGAACACCGGGTTTTTCCCTTTAGCAGAGAAAGGTTGTCCACACAGAAGAGCATCTGTGCTCTTCAGTCTCCCCTGCTGTAAAAACTCCTGCCCACAGTGAAGCAAACAGCGCTGACTCTGGAGGAGGGCTGCTGCTCTACTTGAGTCTTCTGTTTGCAGAATGCAGCTGGTTTAATTACACCTAAAGCTCTGTTTTAAATGCTGGAAGAGCTGTCCATGTTCACACCAACATACGATCTTTCCATTCACACATCGGGATTCTGCTACCAAGTTTCTCGTTGTCTGTTTGTTTTTGCAGAACTATTCAAGGATGAGGAAAGCAGAAATCAGTGGCTAAAAACAGGCTAAATTTCTCTTGTTGCTGGTGTGTCTTTTAAGTGGGCAGCAATTTTTTACGCTCCTGAATTTCACAGCGTTCAGACATAAATCGCTAAGTCCCAGTGACATAAAGTTGAGCGACTGCAGCTGGTTTTTTGCAAGAGATCTAATGGGAAAGAGGCCCTGGAAGTCAAAGGAGGAAGAATAAAAGTGAGTTAAAAAGGAGAGTGGGAGCAACATGATGCTGTCAAAGGCAATCTGAGAATGGAAAGAGTCCCTGGAAGTCAAAGGAGGAAGAATAAAAGTGAGTTAAAAAGGAGAGTGGGAGCAACATGATGCTGTCAAAGGCAATCTGAGAATGGGTGGGAGGTTTAGGGATGTCTGTGCAAGCAGTGCAGTAATGGCACAAGCCAGGGGAGCTGCTGGGTCAGAAACCTCTGTGAGAACAATGGATCAAACCAACTCCTGTGCCAGCATGCTTCTGGAAATCTATGGGCCACTGCAAAGCCTGAGACGGCCACTGTGAAATTAAGACATGATGTAGGAACAAGCTCTGCCAAAAAGACCTAAGCCTTGTTGGGTGCAGGCACTTACCAGCAGTGCCCTGGGGAGGCTGGTGAGCAGTGCGTGTGTTGAAGGCAATGGCAGCCCTGAGCCACAGGGACTACTTTGAGGTTGAGGTGTGTTGCCTTTTGTCTCTGGAGCAAGCCTCCACCCTTTGTGCTTGTCACAATAACTAACACTCAGAAGATTCAAAAGATTTCTCCCCAGCCCTCAAGAGAATTATGTGAAAGGTCTGGTTCAAGCATGATATTGTCCTTGCCCCTCTGCTGCCACAACACTGCCAGCCAAGGAAAGATGGTTCTCAGCTGTATGCAGGGTTGTGCATCCATGGTGTGGAGACAGCCAGGGCGTGGATGGGCATCTCTAAGAGAAGTAAGCAAACACTGGGGATTTAGGCAGTGGCTGTGTTAATACAGTCAAAACATCTAAGGCCCCTGGGAGGAAGGCTATCAGAGAAGGAGGAGAAGCTCTGGGGAGTTTATTTTGTAAAGTGTGAATAAAACCAGGGAGGTACAGAAACCCCAGAGCAAAGAAGGGAAATCATCCTGCTGCTCTAGGGGAGACAGGCTCAGCTCCAGCACAATCACAGCCCTTCCAAGTGGGCAGGGCACTTGTGCTTTTCCTGAGGAAGGTGTGTTTCCCTCTGTCGTTGATATTTCCCTGCTTCCCTTTCCTGGCTGATCCCTGGGGCAGTTTCACCAGGCCTGAGACTGGAACCTCTGCTCTACCACTGCATGCGATAAACTACAAAGATCCTCAGCATGAACACAGAGAAGAGGAAAGTCTCCCCTTCCTTCTGCAAGGATTTCCCCAGAAGAGTGACTCCACGTGGGCCCCTGTGCCCTGTATTACACTGCTTCCTGTCCCATGTCTGTGAATGTGGTAGGAAGAAAAAAAAATGTGTATTGATAACCCAAACGTATCAAGGTAAGCCTTAACTGCTGTGTGCAAAACAGAGATGTCAAAGCATTTGCAACCAAGATTTCCGCTTTGCCAATCCCTTCTTGCTCCCAAAGATCCACAGGTTCCTTGGAGAAAAATTGATATTACACATCTCACTTAGCATGGGATTGCCTACCCAAAACATCTGCTGTTGCCAGAAAAACTTCACATCAGCAAATAAACTACAAATGAACCCAAGTGTTCAAATTGTACATTCAGGAGTATTTTCACCCAGAAAACCTCCATTCTGCCTAGTACAGATCCCAGGCTAATTTTTTTCAGCCATGTGCTTGTGGTTACTGCAACTGAACCTTTATGGGGTTCATCCC
>NW_010397489.1:416-5292 GCF_000710305.1 Buceros rhinoceros silvestris | reverse complement strand
GCTTCGGGACCCTGAGCTCTAAAAGTGGAAACAAAGATCCACCTCTGCTCCTGAGCAGCATCTGCAGAGGCCTTGGAACATGCAGGCACTGAAGCCTCACTTTGTCCGCTTTTGCATCTCAGCCTTCGTGACCGAAGGGGATTGGTCCCATCCTGACACAGTACTCCATGGCTCTCAGGCTCTGTAACTGGGCTCTGCCTCTCCTGTCCAGGGTTTCTAGTCGAGTCCCAGCTGTCTCAGGCCCAAGCAGAAGTAGGAGGAACTGCTGTCAAGTAAAAAACGCTCATCATGTGATTGATAACGCTTAATAAAGCCAGCCCCCTCCCTCCCCCACCCGACTCCCAGCAAGGACCACAGTGTCACTGCTCATATGGGAATGGAGAGCCATTGCCTGTTCAGGGACTAACCTGCTGCTCAGTCCCTGGGAAGTGGCTGCAGCCAACGGTGCTCTGGTCGAGCCCATCTCATGCCTTTTAAAAGCAGAGGCAGCCGGTTCATCAATATGTAACATCACATGGTGCCCAGTCAACCACCGCGGCCCTAATTGCCCCAGCAGCACCAACCTCTTTGTCCTGACTGTCTGGCTCCAGCTTTTGTTCCCAGGCAGGTCTGCACCTGCAATGCTGGATGCCTGGGCCTCTCAGCCGCACAGCATGCTGCACCTTCACCAGGCTACCATGGTGTGTGGCCACTGGACACACGCGGCAGGTTGGCATGTAAAAGTATGATGTTGTGACCTGCAGCTCGTTCCCTCCCTCCCTCCCTGGTCGACAGCTGTCAGTGATGTACCCTTCCAGTGGTAGCCGGGCAGCCCCTTCCCCTTTATCCTCTTTTTTCCCTAGCCAGTAGTCCCTTCTACGCCTGGACCTCCCTGCAAGCTGTTTCCTAGGGCTTCTCATGGGGCTGGAGGGGTGCGGAGACCGCAGTGGTGGATCCTGCCTTCAGACTTCTTGCCATGGAGTTCCAACGACCCAGCTGGTCCACAAGAAAGTCAGGGGGCTCCTAGTTGGTGCTAGTAGGGTACCTCTTTCTTAGCCAGCCTCCTCCATGTCTGTCCTTGCCTGGGTGTGCAGGAGGCGTTTCACACATGGACAAGGTTGCCTTCAGCCCCAAGTGACCCAGGCATGATCCCATGGTGGCAGCTATGTGGAGCACCCCAGAATCCCTCCTCAGCTTGACAGGGACCATGGCTGGGAGCCTGCAATGCACTGCCCGGGTAGCACTTGCTAATAGAGCAGGAGGCATTGTTTTCCCAGCCCCACACAAGTGGTGTCCGCAAGGCAGTGAAATCCCTGGGATCCCCTGGCAGTGCTTGCCTAGCTCCCCCTGCCCTGCTGTTGCTCACCAGACAGAGGGACATGGATGGGATTTCCCTCAAAAGAAACAGGGTGCAAAGGGGCAGCTCAGCCCTGCACTGACTGCGCAGAGCTAACATAAAGCCTCATCTTTTTGCAGTGGGAAAATGCTGCTGCTCCATTAAATGGTGGATTACTCTAAGAGCCAAACCAACAAGTGGAGGCCCAAAACTCACTCATCTGAACAGGAGAACCTACATGGCTTTACTGAAGCTCAGTGCACCCCTGACATCCCTCAACTGGTGCTGTCAGCAGCTCCGTATCCCAAACACTGCTGCAGCTGAGGGCATTAGGAGACCCTGGCTCAGTGACCCTGTTATGGGTCTGCAGCATTTGGAGGGAGCAGGAGAAGAGGGGAAGGGGTGCTGCAGTTTCTATTTGCAAAGAAAGACAAGGCTGTGATCAGTCTCAGGCCTGGTCATGGCTGACAAGTTGTGTTTTAAATAGGTGACCAAAGCTCAGCACATCATATGCTGTTGCAAAGGAGCTGAGCTCCTATTGAGTGTGAAAGAGGGTTGTTTATAATTTATGGGTTTTAAATGATGGGCCAAGAAAAAGTCTGACTTGTGCCAAAGCGTCTCTCTCCTCTAGACTGCTGAAGCTTGTACAAACATTGTAAAAATGCCGACTATCTCGCTAAAGTAACATTACTTCTGATAATTAGGTTATCATCACGGACTTCTATCATGTTACAAATGAGACACCTCTGCCACAGTCACAGAGAAGAAAGTGAATTTATTTACAGGAAGATTCCCCCTTGCACATGCTCCTCCTCCTCCCCAACTGGAAACTGAGTCTACAAGCCCTGTCCCTCTGCAATATGAAAATAATTCAGGGCAGTATGCCTTAGTAACACCATGTTTGTGGTCAGGGTTCCTCTGAAAACCCCTTCTTCTTCACATCTGGAGAAGGGCTATATATAAAAAGCTTCTCTTTCTTAACAGATTTAATGAAGGACTAATAGCATAAGTCAGAGCAGACAGTGTTTGAAGAACAACCTACAGAGCATGAAGGTGGGAAACAGTTAGGAAAAGCACATTGGGTTACACCAGGGATGGCCCTGCAGAAGTGGTGGTGCCTTGCCATTTTGCGGATAGAAGCAGGTGATGTGAAATACATCCTGTTTCAAGAACACACAAAAAACCCTACATGGACAATTTCAGTCATGGGTAAATTGATTACAGAAAGTTTTGGAGATACAAACATGGTTATATATATTTATGGAATATTATAGAAGTATAGTTCACATGTGTGCTTAGCTTTGCTTTTTCCATTGATTGTATATTTTGTTTACTCCTGGATGGAGTTTCTAAGAAATAGTTTGTGTGAAAACTTCCATAGAAAACAATTTTAGGGCTCAATATGGTTAAAATATGTCTCCAAAAGAAATAGTTTATTCTGTTCTATTTTGTTTACAGATCTACAACACATATATCTAAGTTTGCTCCAGTAAAAGTGAAATTTAACCAAAGATACACTTCTCAACATAGCACGACATTGTTAAAATTGCACAGAGGGGAAAATAAAACCCTAAGTAATATTTTGAATCATTACTGTCCAGCTAAACATAAATACCAGAAGGTGAGAAGGAAGCCAAGGAAAAGAAAAGAAGAAAGAAAGAAAGAAAGGAAGGAAGGAAGAAAGGAAGGAAGAAAGAAAGGAAGAAAGCTTGTCTGCGTTGACTGGAATTGGAGGAGTTAAAATATTTCTCACAATAGGAATTCCAGGTCCTGTCATTAGACGATGGAGTAGGAGCTGCAGTGTCTGTCAGACTGGTAAGTGGCGCGTCAGACGGTTTGGTGGGGAATACAGAAGTTCAGATTAATCTTTAATTCGACACTTTCAAAAAGAGATAAGAATAGTCTTCTTGAAGCGACATGTACCATCAGGAAGAGACTTTAATGACAACGTTTACAAAAGAAGTATCTGTAAATCCAGCGAGGGATTCAACACAGCCATATAACTAGAGAGGAGGAAACATGAGGATTCAGAGCTTTTTTTTTTTTTTTTTTCCCCATTCTTCCCCATGAAGACTGTCCCGATCGTGGCAGAGAGAGGCGGCGCTGCTCTTCCGCCGCAGTGCGAAGGGATGGGACCATCCTGCCCGGGGGAGCGCGGCGGCACCGCCTGGACTCCGCCCGCACCCGCCTCGGCAGCTCGCCTCGGCTATGTACATCTGATTGTCAATTTTCTTTCAAAGTTTATTTTTACGAAAAACAAGAGGAAAACCTTGGGCTTCCAAAGATGTCTAAAAAATTGATTTATGGTTAGTATAAAGACAACAGTATAAATAACAAAGGAGGCGGCAGCTGCTGCTTGGATTGCTATGGAGACCCTAATGAAATTAGCACTATCAGAGGGTTTCTAATTTTTTTTTTTTTTGCGTTCTAAGCTTCTAATTTCATCCTATTTCAGATAGCCAGAGGGTAATTAAAACAAACAAAAAAAAAAGGGGGGGGGGGGGAAAGAAAAGAAAAAAGAAAAAAGCCAACCGAAATTTTATGTGTGATAGATATCCAGTCAATAAATAAATGTTAACCTCACCGAGGTTTCTGTATGCAGGATTTGATCTGAAATTTTGGTGGGGGGGGGAGAAAGAAAAGAAAAAAGAAAATAGCCAACCGAAATTTTATGTGTGATAGATATCCAGTCAATAAATAAATGTTAACCTCACCGAGGTTTCTGTATGCAGGATTTGATCTGAAACAAGATGGCCAAGCACCCTGTTTTGTAGATCGCCTCCTCAAAGCGGCTGCCCTTCCAACTAAAGGTGGCTTCACCCGGCCGAGCCAGCTGCCAGCCAAGCCACCGAGGTGCTCGAGTGAGGCCAGCCGGTTAGAAATAAATACTTTTAAAATACTGTCGGTATTTTTTTTTAAGTGTAACGACTCTCTGTGTGATGCCACGGCTTGTTTTACTCTATTAAAGACTTACAACTTGCTGTCTTAATTCATCCTTACATAAACTACAAACACCAGCCACTGTTACAACTGCTCAAGACTACTCTCTCAACTAGCTCAGACCGAATATACTAAATAGGTGAAATGTAAGTCACCACGGACCTGAATCGCTCTCCCGAAGTATTGGTGAAGAAACCCTACAAATACCCACATAAATACATTAAGACGAGGATAAATAATCAGTGATACAAAAATGTCTCGCTTAAAATAATAAATACATATCATTTAGTCCGATGTGATCCTTACGGAAGAATTCATAAATTAACTTCTCTGAAATAAGCTTACGCGCGGGTGAGTTCCCACCGCTCACGACTGGTCTAAAACACCTCAGCATGATGCGCTGCTAACACTACGGCATCTCTAAGACTTACCTTCAAGTACATTATTACCAGTTATCAGTCCCTCGGTTTACAGTATATTGCACTGTCATGCTTAAAACAGCTCTAAGAGCAAGGCTCCTGCTCACGGACCTACTCGGGGCTGCAGAAGAAGGAAAGGAGCTGCTAGGGGAGACAAATCCACTAATACTGTTGGCACTCGAGAGCAAAGTCACACTGTCCC
>NW_010397489.1:0-281 GCF_000710305.1 Buceros rhinoceros silvestris | reverse complement strand
GGAGGGGGCAGCTGGCCCCGCCGGCCCCCCCCCCGCTACAGATGCGTGAGCTTGGGCTCCTCCTGCATCCGTCCCTGAGACGAGTGGTGAGAGGAGAGGTCCGTGTAGGTGGGGTGGGGGTCGCAAGGTCCGTGGTGGTGACCGCCGGGGATTTGGGCGGCGCAGCTATAGTCCACGCTGGCGGAGGAGGGGTGCTGCAGGTGCCCCAGGTTGAACATGGGGCCCGAGGCCGGCATCGAGTCCACGAAGTTACCCCCCACGTAGACGGGGCTGCCCTGCAG
>NW_010397488.1:0-952 GCF_000710305.1 Buceros rhinoceros silvestris | reverse complement strand
CAGAGCCCTTCCCCAGGGCAGCCCGGCTGGGCTGGCCCGGCCGACCAGTCTCACATCCCCTCCCCACCTCATCTGGAAACACCAGCGGGCACCAGAGGGACCAGCGGAAACTGAACCTTGGGGCCAACAGAGACCTGAACATGTCCCTGTCACCCCCTCATGTCACACACCCGCATCTCTGACACACCCATATGTCCCTCTGTGCCCCCACCCCCCTGTCCCCTACCTGGAGAGGACGCTTACTTAGGCTACCATGGTGACCCACAGTGGAGGAACAACGCGTGATGACACCCCACAGAATAACGGGATGGGGACAGGCACACCTGGGGGCGACACAGGAACAGGGGGGACATGGGGGGAGGGATGTGTCCCTATAGTATGTCCCTGTGGTGGGTGACATTTCCCCAAGTGTGTCCCCACAGTGGGTGACATGTCCGCATGTGTCCCATCCCTGTGAGTGTCCCCAGGGTGGGTCTCAGCTGTCTGTGTGGTGTGACATCACCCCATCTGTGTCCCCAGGGTGGGAGGCACGTCCCCATGTGTGTCCCACTGTTGACAGGCGTGTCTCCATGGGGGGTGGCACATCCTCATGGGGATTGAGATGTCCCTGTGCTGGGCGACTTCTGCTCAAGGGGGATGGCCTGTCCACCCGTGTGTCACCACGGGGGTTGGCACGTCCCCACACGTGGCACTGCTTATCAACAGCCGTTCCCCAGCGATCGGGGCTGGAATCAACTTGTACTGGGTTTGGCTTTGACACACTGGTCCAGGGAACGTCCTTCGGCTCCGGCAGCAAACACCAAACCCCAACCCTCAATGGGACGCACAAACTGGCACCGGGGACGCAGCTGCCACTGCCAAACTGCTGACACAACCCCCCTGTACCCCATCCCCAGCACAACCAGAACAGGCCCAGGAACAGGGGACAGCCGAGGACAAAGGGGTGCAGCAG
>NW_010397487.1:12868-16962 GCF_000710305.1 Buceros rhinoceros silvestris | reverse complement strand
ACCCCACCCCACCCCACCCTGCAGGTTTATAGGTAATTTTCACCCCCGTGACTTTGGCAGATTCTTGATCCCACTTACATGGACTTAGGGGTACCGGTGGATGAAAGGCTGAACATGACCTGACAATGAGCACTCACAGCCCAGAAAACCAACAGTATCCTGGGCTGCATCAAGAGAAGCGTGGCCAGCAGGTCGAGGGAGGTGATTCTGGTGAGACTTCACCCAGAGTACTGTGTCCAGCTCTCAGCTCCTCGTCACAAGGACGTGAACCTGTGGAGAGGGTCCAGAGGAGGCCGCAAAGATGGTCAGAGAGATTGAACACCTCTGCAGTGAGGACAGGCTGAGAGAGTTGGGGTTGTTCAGTCTGGAGAAGAGAAGACCCTGGGGACACATTATTGCAGCCTTTCAGTATTTAAAGGGGGCTTGGATGAAAGATGAGAACAGACTTTTTAGTAGGGCCTGTGGTGATAGGACAAGGGGTGATGGTTTTAAAATGAAAGAAAGGAGATTTAGACTAGATTTTACGAAAAGGGTGGTGAAACCCTGGCACAGGTTGCCCAGAGAAGTGGTGGATGCCCCATTCCTAGAAACATTCAAAGTCAGGTTGAGGCTTTGGGCAACCCGATCTACTTGAAGATGTCCCTGCTCATTGTAGGAGGAGGTTGGACTGGATGACCTTTGAAGGTCCTTTCCAACGCAAACCGTTCTGTGATTCGGTATTATTCTATGATGGACACTCTCAGCACCGCCTCCTCTCCCTCTCTGCCAAGGACTAGTCAGGAAAGCGGGCAAAGAAGACCCGCTTTGCCTCTTGCATCCTCCCTGGTAGATGAGCCACGTGGTCCAATGCACCGCCATTTTCTTCTTAAAAACACCTGCACAGAAAACTTTTCCAGGCTGCTTGTTTGTTCTGTTATGGTGCCAAGGAGATAAGCTTAAGGGCCTTCCCAGTGTCTGGACTGAGGCACTGCAGCTGGTCCCTCCCTGTGTGTGCAAGCAATGTTTGGGGAGGAGGGGAATAGCAGCAGGGACAAATAATTATTAGCTATATAAATAATGGAATTAATTAACATCTGGTTCCTGAAATGATGCCATACAGCAACCTGGTTGTGATGCTTAGAGAGCCAAAGGCATTGACTAACATCAGAGAGCTGCTCTGGTGAATACCATGTGCATACAAAAGATGCTTGTTCCCATACAGAAATATGCAAATACCGGTTTTCTCTTCTTGCATAAAGAAGCACACTCACCGTCCGTGTGTGATGCCCTGGCAATGAACTCAAGATGAGATAAGGAGGCTCCTAGGTTTTCGAATAAGAGGTTTCATGACTAGAACGGACCATAGCGATCTGGTTTGCCCTCCTGATTAGCCTGGGCCGTGAAGGTGATACATCTGCCCCTCTTTATTTCCAAGGCCCTGGATGCAATGTTCTAGATGGTAAACTGGCTTATGCTTTCCTTATACAAGGATTCAGCCTCTTTCTTTCGCATGAGGAATACGAGAACACAAGTGTATTTATATACTCTTATCTAAATGTACCCCCACGCACAAACATACATTAGTGAGAGCTATCTGGATAAACACAAATCTGTGTCATGTCTCTCTGTGAATGACCCTAATTTTCCCCCAGTCCCTTCACAATTGCTGTGATTCTTGTTCTTGTCCTCTTGCTCCACAGAGGGTCAAACATCCTGCATCTCATTGTCCCTGCTGTCTCTTTAATTAGTGCCCGTCCTCCCCTTTCTCTCCCTCAGTCCAGCATCTCCCCTTCCCATCTCCTCTCAGCACTTGGTTTGCAATGCTCTATTATTTCTCCTTTCACGCGTGCCATCTCCTTCTCCCGAGCCCGTCTGACACCTCTGCCTTACACTTATCATAGAAACATAACATTTAAATACAAATAGAACGGGGAATAATTTAACCCTTATTTGCTCTGGCTTCATATAAGCATAGCCGGGGAGATTTATAGATGTTGTGGATTTAACCAACAAGTTACATTTCTTCACCACTATGCCTTGCAGCCAGCTTTTCCTGACAGACACAAGGCTCCATCACTGGCAGAGTGGTCAAGAAAAGAGCAGCCTGGTTTCATGGAGATATTGCAAATGTCACCAAAGGGACATCTCTGGGAACTCAGGTTTGCCATTGCTGTGGCCTTTCTCTTCCTCCCTGTCCTCCTGGGAAGAGCAGGGATGCTGACTTCTGTGGTTGGTGTGGTACGTTTTGCAAAATGAGGTAGGCTTGGGATGAACTGGAATTTTCAATATTATTGGAGTGCCTCAGGTTGTTCATGGTGAGGACCTCGTGGTGCACCAGCAAAAACCTCCCCTGCTCTCCTGGGTACTACAGCACTGAGAAATAGCCATACATGCATATTGCCGTGGGCCAAGTACTCATGATGGACTCAGATTGTGAAGAAAGACTGATAATGGGGTGAACACTAATGAGGGAAAACAAAAATGTGGGAAGAGTCTTTTATGGACACCACATTCAGCCCCCATGCTGCAGGGCGGTGTCACTGCTCAGACTGGTGATGTCAAGAGCTGCTTGTAAAATGAGGTTAGTGAGGTTTCCTCACTGATATGCAATATTTGTGCGTGAGATAGGAACTATCACTTTAGTGTGTGCAATAGATGTTTTGACAGGCCCTTCCTGACTAAAGCAAAGGGGAGATGATCAGGTGTGCATCAGTACTTGATGCATGGCCATGTGTGGCCTTCAAGAAATTGCATAGAATAGGTTTTCGTCACGTGTCTTTAGACATCCTAAGTAAGCTCACTGTCTTCCTTTCCTTCACTGAGAGGAGGTAGAGGCTGCTTCTCATGGCTGCCCACCTCCGTATGTAAGACAGGATTGTACTGTGAGTTACCACTCCCTCTCCTGTGGCCATGGACTAGCTTATGCTGGAGAACACAGTCATGCCCACTGCTCATGTTGGGACCATCCTAGATCATGGGCTCGCACCCCAACTCTTTTTGTCCTTCTTTTCTGCCCCTGGACAGTGGTACTTCTGTTCTCCTTGACTGTGTGTTCGCTTTGTCCTGGGGCCCAGGTCTTAGGAGGCCTGGTCTTTTACCCCTCAGTTCCACAATCTACAGTCTAATGAGGATGATAGCGTCCGGCTTGGCAATAGAAGTCATGGGGAACTGCGTCTGCCCAGTGCTCTGAAATGCAGATGTGAGTCCAGAGACACATAGATTTCGAATAGTTTCTTGCTGAAAAAGAAGGAAGCATGGCACTCAGCTTCCTCAGTGTGAGTGGACCATGGGTGATAGGAATGGACATACACTCTACAGACAGAGAGAGCTCAGGGACAGGTTGATCTGGGGACTGCTCCAGATTTGTGTGCAGCCTAAACCTATGGTTTCTATAGGATGCAAAGTGGCTTGAGCAATGGTACAGCAAGGTACTGCCCTCCGTTGCCATTAGAGAACATTGAAAAAGTCTGGTGTGGAGCACCTGTAATGTGTGCATGTGCTCAGACACATCCCACAAACACCAGAATGTCCTTTTTTTGCTGTATTCTGGCAGTCTCATGGCCTTGTCCAGACATGCTTACAAAGCAGAAGCAGTAGCCCCACTGCACAACACGTCAGCTTTTTCTTTGGGTTCTAGAAGAGCAGCATATGGGGACACTCTAGGTGTAAGAAGTTCATAAAAGCACATTAGAAAATACACTCGTTAACCAAGACCTGGAATGTGCTGAATGGTCCCAGGTGCTGGAACCTTCCTCTCTCTTCCCACTGAGATTTGTGAGGGGTGTTGTTAAAACATGTCGATGAGCAGCCAGGCAGGGCTGGGACTTGAAAGGTAAATGCAGCACTTTGATAGAAGAACTTCTCAGAGAAAAAAGCTTGTTAAACTGACTCATTTTTTTAACAGCTGTGTGTGATTGTGTGGATTTCTGGGATGGCAGATGTGACAAATTATTGCCCTGACAACCTAAGGCACAATTTTTCAGGACGAGGCAGGGCACTGATTTGGAGACAGGGCTGGAGGTGATGACAAGGCAGCTCTGAGCCTTGGCTGGCCATGGGGGGCTCCTTCATGCCACCTCCACTGGAGTGGCTAGACCAAGGGGCCCCCCGGGGCG
>NW_010397487.1:0-12787 GCF_000710305.1 Buceros rhinoceros silvestris | reverse complement strand
CACTGGAGTGGCTAGACCAGGAGCCCCTGGGGACTGTGATCCTCACTCTTCGCAGAAATTATTCCTGGTGGTCTGATGGCCACCTTGTGGGCAGCTCACCAAAGCACCACCTATTCTGCCAGCCAGCTCTGGGGACAGGCATCACCTCTCCTAGTGTCCTGCAGGGATGAAGAAAAAGGGGCTAAAAAAGAAAAAAAAAAGTAGGAAAAACAGGAATATAGAATATAAAATTAAGTGGTTCCTAAAACACCTGGTTTTAGCATTGCATAAACTAAACCAGACAAGGCAGTTTCAGGCCAGTTCCACACTAGAGAGTTTTGCTGACAGAGGAGGGATGTGATTTTTTTTAATGATACATTTATATTAGCAAAAAGCCTAGTGAAAATACAGTTACACAGCTATAGGAATGATTTTGCTGATGCAGCTTATTTGAAACAGGGGAAACTGTATAAAGTACAATATAAAAAACGCTTCATCTGTGCTGGAAGTATTTACTAGACATGAACTTTCCAGGCAAAGCCTTTTGCTGGTGCTGTTTCCAGTTCATTCCTACTGCTCTATCCTTTTCCTAATATATTTCCAATCCTCCAGGACAGCTAATCTCATTCACTGAGTGCGTTTTCCTCCAACATCTGGACAATCATTGGAGTTCGGTACTGAACTCTTTCTTCCGGGCTTTGTCTAGCTCTAGACTGAAAGATGCCCCATAGAGCATGCACTCAACTTCAGTAGCTGTCTCTGTAAGGCTTCACCTCTGAGAGTCTCTTTTACAGGTCAGTTTGGCCATTAAGAAAACAAACCTTTCAGAGGTCCAAAGCACCTTCTGTTGGGATGGGGGCAGCCTACATAGTGTTAATTAGGGATTCGTGCATCATTAAAGCCTGAACTTCGTGTTGCCAGCAAAGACCTCAAGAAGTCCCCCTGCTTAATCAATTTGAATATAAAGCAGGCATATTTCTTTCATTAATATGTCTGTCAGAATGCTATTCCTCTTCTCCTCCCCTATCAGAAACGCAAGTGTATCCTCCTCATCCTATTTTTCCTATCATTTCAGCAGCCTAACTGAAGGCAACATAACTCCTCATTTTCTGTGGGCAGTACGCTTTTCATTCACGTGGATAACTCGACTGCAGGACGGAAAGCTCCTAACACCCTCACTCGATATCCACCGCATGAAAATTTATCCTCATCCAAGGCTATAAAGTAATTTGCCAGTTTGCAGGTGCATCTTGGAGAAAGGAATTTTGATCAAACACTGGCTGAAGCAGAACAGATTTCCTACACCAATGATTTCTCGGTGAACAGAGGTGACATAAATCACCCAATTTGTCAGCCAGAAAAGGGTTGCTGCAAAGCTACGTTTTGTTCAGCTGTAGGTTAACATGTGCATCAAAAATAAATGTTAAAAATCAAACTATTTATTTATTTACTTACATATATTTATTCAAATTGGTTACATCTGCTTCGTAAACTGCTCTGAGAAAACCTCTTGGTTCACACATTTACATAGTGTTTAATGAATGATAAATAAGACATTTATGAATCATGCGCAAATGGCCTGTTTACATACACGATGTAAACTATGTAGATTTTCTTTTTCTTGGTGTAATGGTACTAGTCTCTGAACATAAACATGATCTAGAGGCATCACTTGGTGCCCTCTGAGATCTTCCTATCAACTCAGCAGTCATCAGTTTGTTCTGTTTTCACCAACATCTTCTGAAGGTGTTTTGTTCTGATCTGAAGATCTCCATACTTTATATAAGTATAAATAAGTATACAAGTATAAATAGCCGCCTTCATTCAAGGCACAATTTTCTACTAGCAGAACACGTTCTGCTTTGACATGACATACCACCTACTTGAGCTATCTCAGATATTAGTAATCATATAAGTTAAATTCATGTTTCAAAAAACAATATATGTTTCAAAATCTTTGGGCTTATTTCAAATGAACTTCAAAAATTTATTAAAAACCTCATCCAAACTTGTAGGTACACATCCGTGAGCAAGTAGGAATGACAAATCTCCGTTTATAGACTGTGGCTTTCATTATATCCTCATTTAAAACAGCTATGTTAAATGCTTTTCCCCTACAACTTACTTATTATTATACCAACTCTGTTATTTTTCATTTCGACTTTATTTCTGTATGCTATCTTTATCCACATTCCTCTTGGATCATGGTGTGAGCAATGTTGTCAGTTCAGTTACTGCAAGCTGACTGCAAAAATTGATTAGAAAAAGCTGATTTGAAAGACTTTAGTGCCTAGAATTTGAGAAGCAGTTTTGAGAACCTGTTTGTTTTGGTCTGTTTTTTCTTAAATTGCCAAAGTGTTTTCAAGTAGTCACTGGAAGTCAGATGCTATTAAGGTTTTTTGAGCCAGCCACCTGAAAAGACTAGCAGCTTCTGAAATATGTCACCTCAATGAAATCACCATTTGTTTTGCATGTGATACTGAGCCACCTTGGCTTTCACATCCCTCCTGAAATATGGTAAGCATCTCTTTATTTTGTTCCAGAAGACAGAAAACTCTTTGTGGGCATGCTCAATAAGCAGCAGTCGGAAGATGACGTGCGCAGGCTATTCGAGGCGTTTGGCAACATCGAGGAGTGCACAATCCTTCGGGGACCCGATGGCAACAGCAAAGGTAAGGCCACGGCTTGTGTCAAGCTAGACCTAGACTCAGTGTATATATCGATTTCTGGTGTGACGAAGTCACTCTGTAGCCACCAGGACGCCATCTCATACATTAGGATGGGTCACATTTGCTGAGGGGTACATGAATCACAGAACCATAGAATGACTGATGCTGGAAAAGACCTTTAAGATCATCGAGTCCAAAGAAAGGAAGCCATTACTTTGCTGGTTGCCTGCTTGTGCACGGGAGAAAAAAGCTGACTGAGCTTAAAAACACATGCTATCGATGAGCTATGGCTTGGCATGTGCAAACTGATGCCTATTATTGTTTGCTCACAAGGCAAAGCCTCCCCTCTGAAAACAAGGCCTTTACATTCCCTCCACATGTGCTCTCCCATTCTGCTTAAAATGCTAATTCTTTCTTTAAACAAAGCCAGTGTTGCCACATCTTGACTCACGGGCTTCACCATCATCTCTACTTACTTCTCACCCACCAGCCTCAGACCTTCCTCTTCTTCATTTGGTCTTTGCATAGACACCCACTAGCCAGTGATCACAACTGCAAGGGTACAGAAGCTGATTTCAACATTACTCTCAGTACATATTTACGTTTTGAAACACACAAAGCTAGATGCCTTTCGTCCTTCTGCTACCCTTTGGCACCTTTTGTGACCTGGATAGTACAAGGGAACCTCTGCTACTGCCCAGGTGTCTCTTGACTAGGAGCAATTTTTTTCCCCATCAGTCTTTAGACAAAGTAACTTCAATTTGAATAAGAAGCCCTCTTCTCTTGACAGCAAAACGTGTCCATTAAATATTGATCTGCATATAATATATCATAAACTGTGCTAGAATGTGCAGCACCAAAGAATAGACAAGTCCTGCTGACACAGTTCATATCTCACTGGATATTTTGACGTGTGACAACATCAACGGGCATATTTTTGCAACAGGGAGGCAAAAAATCCAAATCATAGCGATACACTGGAGAAAGATATTGCTATTCCATAAAATCACTAGCAGCCAAAAAAGACCACACCAGCGTTATAGGGCAGCTGTTTGACATATGTCAGCAAAGCTCAGCCTTCCTGGTATAAATGGCTGAAAATAAACTGTGGGCACCTTTCTTCAATTGTTTGGCTACTTTATTTTCATGACAGCCAATGACCTGGGCTACCCCACTGGAAAGCAGTAGGACAGGTTGACCTAGAAGAACTCCAGCCTTCATAACAGTAGGTGGTTAAGCACTCCATTCACTGAACAAATCAGTAAATTGGCGAAAAGCAAAAAAATATGTCTGTCTGCCTCCACCTAGAATAGTACGGAGCAGAATCTAAAGAAAAGGGAGTTAAACAGAGTAATAATGAAAGCAATAATGTCTGGGATCGGTAAAAAACAGATTCCAAAGGAAATCCAATCCACAGATTTGTATTTATACTTGCTCTATCTGGGTTTTTTTTTATTTTTGCTTAAACAATTTCATTGTAAGTCTAAATCTGAGTGGCAACTCCATATTGCTCACCAGTTTAATTATTAGTGCTAGCGGGCTGCAGTCTCGGGCTTGCATTTCACTGAGCTGTTCACGATCAATACTGAGCCTTGACAGAGTTAATATTACCAGCTTCCATTTGCTGGTGCTATTTACTGAGAATGTGAAGCTCCTAATTTACACACACATGGTTACATACACGCTCACACGTACACAGAGCAGTCAATCCAACCAAAAACTTAAAGCTAGTGCCCTTATCTTAAGAGACAGTCAGGCAAGCCACAACTCCCACAAAGTTATTCCCAGCCCGTAATGTTTTCCATCTGCTAGAAACCAGTATGTGACACACATTGCTTGTGAGTACTTATTTTGGGTAAAACCCATAAGGCTTGAATTCTACCTAAACTGAGATTTAAGCAGATTGTCTAAGTGCCATATAGCAATCAGATCCCATACACTTCAATCCTACCCAACCCATTTGTGAAGCCCCACCAGGCATCCCTGTGGTGTGACTCTAAGACCTCCGGGTACATTGATGCAAGTGTTCCTCTCAGAAGACAGATCCCAGCTTCCCACTTTAATGCCACCGCAGTCCAGTCAAAGCCAGAAAAGAGCCTGAACCTTATCTGAAGCCACGGGTGATGTCCTGAGCCATGAGGTATGCCCGTGAGGGGGCTGCAGAAATACCTGCTGTATGAGTCATTCAGGGGTAGGCACAGTGGCTAGAACCTCTAGCCAGGTGGCAGAAGAGCTGGGACCGAGGCATTTCTCTGCCGGAAAGGGAATGCAGAGACTGCTTCTCCTCGGAAAGGAAGGAGCATTACGGCATCCTCCAGGTAAAGCTTACCAGTGTGCAGCCAGGGGTTCAGGAGTCCTCAGCAGGAGACCTCAGGTGAGGAAGACGAAGTGGATCCACTTAAACCAAGTCAGCAGGATCCTCAGGGAATGCATTGCTGCTCTCTGGACAGCCTTTTTTTCACACACACACCCCCCTTTTTTTTCTTCATTCAGCAGTTGTCTACTTCAGTAACTTAGAAAGTAAAGGTTTCCCACAGCACCAGAAGTTCCACAAGAGAAGTCTTCACACCCTGTGCAGCTATAACCTTAAGCTCTGACTCTGACTCCTCCAAGATGACAAGAGAGTAAGAACAGCCCTTCCAGATCTATAACCTGGTAGTAGGGAAATAAAAAAAAAAAAATTAAGCACATGTATCTCCCTGTTCAGCAAAGGTTATGTATCTCTCTATATGTCAAAATCCCGTTAAACTCCATTTCTGCTCCTGTTGAAGGGACACTTGTTCTGAGCAGAGTAGCATGACTCACGTACTCTGTTCATGAGGTCCTGAAGTCAGTTCCGGTGACAATGGAAAGGAAGGAGATTATGTGCACGCTGGTATTGTGTACAGAAGCTATCCCATTGAAGACACAAACAAACGGACTAACACGTTAGGATGTCTGCTGTTGCCTTGCTGCCATACACCAATAAAAGCTGAGGTTTCATTTGTTTTGCTACCTCAAAACCTACTGGAAGCACTAGAAGGAAGCAGTAGAGATGATCTCATTAGCATCCTGGGCATTAAATGAGATAAATGCCTGCTACTTCCTTCATTCCTACCTTTACCCAGCTCCACTGATCCATCAGGTTCCCCAGTACAGGGGTGAATTTCATCTGACAAGAGTGAAGCCTTCAACATGAAAACCCTTTCTCTAAATGCAATGGGTGACTGGAGCTGGAAAGCTTTTGTATATTTGCTAATCAGCATCTTCTTTTTAGAGGCAAAAAGTACAAAAGAATCTCTGCAAATAATTAAACACCCTAATTCTGGATTATCTCTGATTAATGAAGAGGAAGGCACAGTATCTCAGGAGCCCGGGAATGCTGGGCTGTGATTATGTCATAATTGATCCCTATTGTTTCCAGCTGAAGTTTATCTATCTCATTTTCTCATGATTGTCTCCTCTCAACTCCTTATAAATTAGATCCAACTATTAGCAACAATCATTGTGCTTTCCCTGAAATGCAGTCTGAGCACAGTGCTGAAAGGGTAATGCATAGTGAACGGCTCCTAACTGTAAGGTAGTTTCATATATGTGCATTATTTTTAGAAGGGGCTATCACTGCTTTCTTCGATCTCACTTCTATGAGCCTGTAGTGATGATTTTGGGGACTTTTGGGGCTCATTATTCTAGTTTGCAAGTGGCGTGTTCTAATGCTTCAGTTTTCCCCCTGCACTCTATGCATCCATAAGGGTGTGTCGACCTTCTAAAGATCCTGGAAAGGAAATGAAAGGGAGCCATCCCATTGTCAGCACTAGCACCCCCTGCACAGTGATCTGCACCCCTTCAGGGATACAGCCAGGGCTTTGCAAATTGATTAAAAGCTCAAAAGTCTTTGGTAGTAATAAAAGGGGATGGAAGCCAGAACTTCTCAGATCTCTCCCAATCTGTTCCAAAAACCGCCTTAGCATATGGAAATTACTCTTCCTCTCACTGAGTCAGTTTGCTTGTAGCTAAGAGTGTTGGCAATACTTTCCCCCACTCTTGTGGTTCATGTGACCCTTCGAAGCGTTGATCATTTCTGCACTCTAGCACGTATGCTTAAATGCACCTTTTTGTCCTAAAATCTCATGTAAGAATTCAGTGTGAGATTCCACATGGCAAAGCAGGCTGGAGAAGCACTGCCTACATTTCTCTCATGTTGGGAGGAGAACACCTCTACAGGCAATGGTTCTGCAGCTGTAGAAGACTAAGAGTCAAATTTTGGTGGTGGCAAGATGGTAGTAATCACATGTGGATCTCTCCCATCCCTGCTTCTTCATCAGAAGCTGTCCCATGCTCTGCTAGACCAAAGCTCCTTGGAGCCAAGACAAGCTCTGAACAGCCTGTCATGCAGCTCTGCCAGAGAGTGATATGATAAGGTATCTTGTGGGTCTGGAGTAACCTGAATGGCCCACGGTTGCTTGTAACAAGTGTAAGTGTCTGATAAATATTGCGCACTTCCTTACTGTTTCTCATAACCCCAGAGGAAGGAACATTCAGCATTAAGTCCAATACAAATAAAATAAAACGAATTTTCACCCAATAAATTGTAAAACTGTGCAATGCTCTCTTATGGGAAGCTGTGGAGGTCAAAACCTAAGTGGATTCAAAATGTATTTGCTAAGTTTGTTTCCATCAGTGCCCATTAAAAGCAGTGTGGAAATTCTGGATGCAGCTTTGCCTTAAGAGGTCCTCAGGCTGCTGATGACTGGGCTTTTGAAAGGAATAATTAGGAGCACATTTGCTTGTTGTACTTTCTGAGGACAGGATGCTAAGATACATGGATTTTCATGGTACCCATGCAACCATCCTTATGTTCTTTTTCCTCTTCCAGGGTGTGCATTTGTGAAATACTCTTCACATGCGGAGGCCCAAGCAGCCATCAATGCCTTGCATGGCAGCCAGACAATGCCGGTGAGTAGCTCTGTAACACGGGCGAGCAAGGATCAGCCCAGCCTTTGCTGCCTCGTGGTCTGATTGAGGAGGAGGGATGATTTATCTGTGCTCTGCAACTCATCTTCCAGGAAGGATGGATAACAGCTCAGGCATGTAGGGCCTTGGGTGTGCTTAACTTATCAGTGGAAAGGCCAGTATGACACTATCATTTCACACAGGAACAGAACCCCAAGGGATGTTGTGCTCTGTCACCAGCAGTTTTAATGACATGGAAAAAAAAGACATATGGTTCACAGACGCAAAACCCATTGGGTCAAACTCACCATGAGTGTAACCTTTCAAGTTTCAGAGGGATGAATGAAGTAGAAACTTGTGTGAAAAGGCTTCTTTGTTTTCCCTCCCTAAAGAGTGCCTCTAGGTGACAGATACAGAACTTTGCCAGCGTTTGGCAGAGAGCTGTATGTCCATGTGGTGACACTGGAATCTAACAGACAAATCACACAGTGATAGGTGCCTCTGACTGCTACTACAAAAGTGCCTACCTGGGCATAAAGGTGGTCCCTTATATCCAGCTTTTGAAAGACAGTTGGACCAACTACTGAATCTTCCAGGAAACATTTGAGGGATCATTCTTCTTGAACAAATACCTAATATTATGAGGTTTTGAACTTTATAGTTCAGGAAAGTAGAAATAGAGGTGTATTTTCTCTGCAAAATTATCTTTGTACACCATCACACAGACCAAAAGGAAAGAAAGAGGTTCCTCTGTCACCAAGGAAAGACAATCTGGTCCAACATGTTTTGGTTTACTATAATATTATATTAGTTTTATTACTAATTATTCACAGTGTAAATCATGAAAGGCTAAGAAGCGTGCCAACAACTTGGAAAGGCTACAGGAAAGCTCAATAAAAATATTTAAGACTGTAAAAATTTTCCTTTCAGTAAGAGATTCTAATGTAAATTCATTAATTTATCCAAGTAAGTTTAAAGTGGGCCTGGCAGATTTTCTCTAGACCTCTGCAGGGACAAGAACGGAAAGTTCTTTACAGGGGAGAGGGTTTCTAAAAGCAGCAAATCATCAAGATCTCTTTTTTTGGAACACCGTCTTAGATAAATCAGTTTGAAATTTATACATGTTTACCAGTGATATTACTGAAAAAAATTTCCTTAAAAGTGGGGTCTCGGTTTTTTGAAGCATTACAATGCTTTTAAGAGTCTCTTCCTAAAAGATCCCTTCTAACTAAACCAGATGTTGGGCTTGATGCTAACAACATCACGTAGTTAAATATTATGGGCATCTTTCCTGAGACGGGTCAAAGAGGTGCTTCTTTTAATTACTTTCTTTCAAACTTTGACCCAAAGCAATAGTCTACAAACTGACATCAGCAATTGCAGCTTCACAGGGTGTGGTAGCACAAAAAGATGAAATAAAGTCAGTCCCTGCCCCAAAAATCTTGCAAACTCATATGACAGAGGTGAGAGGAAAACAGGACAAAACAGACAAAACTCAATGAGAGTTGACGATTTTATCTAGATCTAGCATGCCCAAAATATCCTTATCCTTACCCAGTCCGTATCCTTCCTGCTTTTAGCACACTTTAGATAAGAAAAAAATACTCATCTCTCAACCACTTAGAAGCAACTTCCTGTTGCAACCTGCTGATGTCAATCGAGCTTAAGATGTGCAAAACAATGAAGAATTTGACCATTTCATGGATAATTTTTTTTATGCGACCATTTTCCCTGTTGACTTACTTGACTCAAATACCTGTTACAGAAATGTTATTGAGTAACAGGATCTGGGAATCCAAAAGAGCATCTCAATTTAACCCTTACTAGGTGCACGTGCCATGCTCACTATCCAGTTTCCATTGTTTGACAAGTTTCCATGAATTGGCTGAATCTCAGCAGCAGTCCACACACCTATTAGTTCACAGGAAAATCAAGTAGAAAATTACTGATTTCATCCTCTTCACTATAAGCAAAATTATGTAGTGTTGCCTTGTGTCTCCCATGAGCTACGAGCAGGCACATGTGCAGTTACTATGGCGCAGCAGACTAGTTATCGTGGCTCACACCCATCAAGTGACCACCTCTAGATCAAGACATGAAGCACACACAGGTTTTCCTGTAGGGTCTCAAAATTTCTAGGGGGCTTTGAATGAAATGGGCCAAATCCTGCAAGTGAGCTCTGTTCCCATTCTCATTTTCATGGTGCTTCAGGGTGTGCAACTTCTTTCGGGGCTTGGATGTTCACAGAGAAATGCAGCCACCTCGTGGTGAGACGGCGGTGTAGCCCTCGTCCTTGGAAAGCAGGGGTGCACCGGTAGGACTGGCCTCATTTGTCCGTCTGCGATGCCAACTCAAAGTTGTTCCTGTGGTTCAGCCAATTTAAATGTCTCTTGCCGTGTCCTCGTGTACCACCAACGGGGCATCCATCATCATTCTTGTCAGGTCTCGAGCCGTTCCTTCCTGCGGCAGACTCCTGTTTCTCCACAGCTGTCAGGATTATTGCTCTACTGTGACTTCCTGTTCACACAACATATGTTGCCTAATAGTTTCAAAAGGCAACTTTGTTTTATGAAAGTTTTTTTCCTTTTTTTTTTTTTGTTTGTTAACCTTTCCTTGGACAGGTGCCTGACCACCATCCGTCCCAAGCACACTTCTCTATGCAAGGCAATTTTTCTCCTAAGGGCCCACCAAACAAGTCTACAGCTTTCCAATTTTCTCACATTCATTTGCTCTTAGACATAACTTTCCCCAAATCCTTTACTTTTGAGCAAGCTCAAAGTTCCTTCTGTATCTATCAGTCAAGAGAGCTTTATGGGGTCTTTGTAAATCATGTAAGCCCATCAACTCAGTTTACAATAGTGTTTCACTTGTCCTCCTTTTCCTCCTTTAAGAGAGATCATAATTTTAATGTACTTCTGCATGTATTTATAATAATTATATGTGTTGTGTACTTTTAGCTTTTGTTACTCTACCCTCCTGTCTCTCTTCCCCATCTAAACGGGGGGCATAAACAGATCTCTTTACACAATTCTACTCCCTTCCTCATCCAAGCCTTGTCCCTAGCAGCCCCTTCCACCAACACAAAATCATCTACTATTTCCATAATGACAGCGTCCAGACCTAACTTCTCTACTGCAGGACTGACTCCTGTCCAAGCTAAAATCTTGGCCTGTGTTTCCAGCATCTCCTAGTGGATGTCTAGCTGTCAGATCAAGCTCAATATGTATAAAACAAAGCTCTTGAACTTTTCCTCCCAAGTCCTGTGTCCTCCCTCCTCCACCTCCATTCTTAGTCACTGTGGATAGCATTATCATCCTACCTGTCAGTCATGCTCCTGCCTGGGCATCATCTTCAGCTTGGTTTCCTCTTTCTCTCCACATCTTCGTATCTGGGTGACAGCCAAATGTTGAAGAGTTGTTCTGCACAACACATCTAACACATCTAAGATACAGCCTTGTCCATCCACCCATGCAGAATAAACTCTCTTCCACGCTTCATCACGCATACCTAAATTGCAGCACCTTTTATCCTACTCAGAAAGTACACAGGGTTAAAATCTACGCTACGGTTACACCTTTTTCACAATCTCACCCACTGTGTTACCTCAGAATTTCTTTTATTATTATCGTTTATGAATTCCTGGAAGGGTTAGAACAGTACCATTATCTACGTTTTCTGCATAGAGGTGAGAAGTGAAGAATGTGATTCATTTGATTTAGCTTTAGCAGTCTAAAAGTTTGTAATCTATTCTACACCTCTTCTAGGATTCCTACAGAAAGGAAACAGATTTCTAGGTATTTGTGCATTCCTCCCTTTATCTGTCTCTGCTAGGATGGGCTGAATCACCCTCCGGGCATGCCATTCCTTTCATTAATCATAACGGAAATCTCCAAAATGGCATGGGACTGAATACCTGAGGTGGGACTTGTCTTACATATTTCAGACATCTAGAATGTCTCACCAATATCTGATGTCATCTAAATCTTTATTATCTAAGCTTCTATTATAATCAATAGAGCGAAATAGATAGCACTGGAGGAACTTTATTTTACAGAAATAGATTTTGAAACCTGTCAAACCAAAATCCAAATAGAAGTGTGCTTTTTAGGTAATTTCAAGTGTCAGATACCTATGGTCTACTATTTCCAAAATAGTCGTTCTTCACCTGAACTGCAACTTAGAATTAAAAAGGACACACAGTGCTTAAAAACAAAAGCTAAAAACACTTGATCAGAGTCTACAGTTTCCTCTGCTCACCAGTGATACACCCTTGTCACCCTGAAATTCTCCTCCTGCACTTGTCACTGCCACAGTAATCTTGCTGGAACTAAAGATCTAGGGTGACTCTGTACCTGCCAACATTAACCACCTACAAGTCAGATATTAAAGCTCTTCACTTGACCTCTCATCTGATGGTGATCCCTCCCACGTATCAGACATGTAGTTTCAGATTGCCTGACTGAACCGTGGAGGCATCTGTCTCCCCACTGAGCATGCAAGGAGCTGCACTGAGTGTGCAGTTTTGAGTTGACACCTAACTTTGGGCCAATGTGAGGAGAACTGGATCCTGCCCCAAGTGTTCGCTGCCCATCTAAAGCAATTTGGAATTCAGAAAGCATTCAGCATCTGAGTTCTCCGATTCCTGATCTATTAGGTGTACTCTCCTAACACACTAGTTGTCAGCACTGCATTCATTCTATATCTTTCTTCAATTAATTAAATTTAAGGTCACTAAGCCTCCAGAACCCTGTTAGGTGGTTTGCCCCACCACACAGGGCAAGTCGTCTTTATAAGCCTGCAGCAGGTGAGTGAAACCACAGTATTTCTTCTGCATCCAGGCAATAGCACCATAAGTCTATCTCTGCCTGGTGGTACATCTTCCATGAAAATTACTTTTCAGATGAAAATTTTGGTTTTGTGAAAAGAAAGGAAAATGTGAGACTTGGATACAAGCACTGAACAGATGTCTGTCTTTCAGAGAAAGATTCAACTTAGTCAAAGTTAAAAAAAAAAAGTACTGCAACCCAAAATTTTGTTAACTTGGGTGCTTTCATTTCAAAATTTTTTTGTGCAGCTTTTATCAACACAAATGACAAAGCAACTTGAAATCTCTGTTAGGGAACCACCTGTATCAAATTATGTGATTATTGCTCGTATTGTTAGGTGACAGACCAATTTGATCTCTAATTGTTGCATTTTATATATAT
>NW_010397486.1:0-7136 GCF_000710305.1 Buceros rhinoceros silvestris | reverse complement strand
TGTCCTTCTTTGTGTGTGTGTAAAACTTTAAAGTTATGCTAATAAATTGAAAGGAGGGAGAGGCTTTGGTGGGAGAAAGTCCATTGATGGAAAGGGAAGCACCAATTGCCGTCTGAATCAGACGTCGAGGCAGACGGGCAAAGAGGAAAAGTTATCACTCCACGGACCCCATGGGGGCAATACAGCAAATATATTAAATAAACCTGGAAGTGAAACAAAACCAGACACAGCATTAGAATATGCAGCCCCCTCCCCCTGCAATACATAACCCTCCTCTCCCATTTTCTCCTCTGGAAATGTTTGTGTTGAAGTGCCAGATCAGAAGCCCAGGAGGGCTCTTGACCTTCTCTATTTTTGACCCTCCCTGGACAGCTTGAGCCAGGGCTGAGATTTGCGTGGGTTTGCATAATTTCTACCCTGGGAACTTTGGGCTGGCCCGAAGTTTTGGGGCAGTTTTTGGATTTTGATTATCCCAGGATAATCAAAGCCCTTGTAGTGTTAAGTATGGGAATACCAATCCCAAGACATTGTCTGGCACCCATCTCCCCCAGCTCCTGAAATGCTACGCATGGAAGCCCATCGTCCCCTCCCCCAAGGTGAGGGGAAGTGAATGTGAAGCAAGTGCCCCAGGCTCATTCAAGGGGCCACGGCAGTGCTGGAACTGCTGAGTCATGGGTCAGGGCTTTCCCTGTTAGGCTGCACCACTTCTCCTTAAATTCAGTGTCCCCAGTCTGCGCCTGGCTACTCTTTCTCTCTTTTTTTGCACCTTTCCCCCTCTTATGGGGAACCAGGGCTTATTCTCCTTTCCCTCGTACCAGTGAAATTCTTCTGATGATGAGGGAATTACTCCTGTTTACACAAGTCAGGGAGAGAAGAATCAGACCCTGGACTGACAAAGTCCAGATCTCTTGCCAGAGATTCCAGTTCTCCTTTCCCCTGGTATGACCTTTCTTATGCACACAGGCTTCCTGCTAGGAGAGAGACGAACCAAAAGTCTTGCTGCTTTTCAGTCTTTCTGCCAACTCAACTAATGGAAATAAAAACAAAAGGGCTCCCCAGAGAAACATTTATCTCTGCTTTCAACAGAGAATCAATAGAGAAAAGGAGAACAGGAGTTGCTCCACAGAAGAGATGAATTACATGGACCCCAAGAGGATTTAGGTGTAGAAAGAAGTCAGGCTCACTCTCCACATACAAGGGAGGCAGAGAAAGGAGAGGGCAGGGCATGAGAGCAAGCGTGGCTGCAGCATGAGCCTTCCACTTCTGTGACAACACCATAAATAGGATGCACGTGTTAGGTCCCAGCCTGGTCCTTCCCCCTCCTTCAGCCGGGGTTTTATGATGCCTAGGCCCTGCGGTAGCCCCACCCTGAATGAGCAGCCAGTGCTGCGGGAAGGGTCTGAGATGCCTGGGCAGAACAGTGTCCTGGGAGAACATCTCTCCCAACTGGAAAAGCAGCTTGCTATTACCTGCCTTGTGCTCTCTCTCCCCTGCCAGCACTTCTATGCTATGAGGATTTCTTTCAGCACTTTCTTATCGTTGACATGCTTGTACTTCTTATGTTTCCTCTTCTGCGCCGGCGGCCGGCGTACTCGCTGCCTCTTCGCCCTCCCCGTGTGAAACAGCGGGTGTGGTGAACGACGGTGACAAGCCTGCCAACACAGAGGGGAGAGTGTCTGTACAGCGAGGGGCAGCCGGCTCATGTTGAAATATCTTTCTCCACACACTGTTAACAAAGAGCTCTGCAACAAGAGGACCACAAGGCCTCCTTCTGTTCTGCCCCTTGTCCTCTGTTCTTCACAGTCTCTGCCCTCTCCCTTTTCCCACGATGCCCTTCCCCTCACCTCTCACCTTCCCCTCCTTCATTTCCCTTGGTTTCAGCCCCTTGCTGCCAGGCAGATATCCTGGGAAAGCTCCCTCGGCTGGTATAAACCAGTGAAGGCCCGTGGAGTTCACTGGAGCTAAGCAGACTGAAACCAGCGGGGTGCTCTTTCCTCTCTCCCCGGCCTCTCCTCTCACACCTCCCTCCACTCCACAAACGCCACCAGGATCCTTACGTCTCTGTTCACGCGGCCTTGGCCGGCTGCTCCTGGGGGGCGGACGGAACACCGCTTCACACCGACACTGCACGTGGTCCTCCAAAGGCACAATGACTTTTTTGAATTTTGGCTTCCTCTGGACAAATTCGATCTTGTTCACCTATTTGGAAGAGGGAGGAAAGCAACCGATTAATACAGCTTTAACTCCCGCTCTGTAAAAACCATCCGTGTCAGTACGCTTCAGTACTGGCTTTCTTCCTAAAGGGTCAGAAGGCAGAGCACAGAGCACAGTTCAAATTCGGGGGTGGTGTGTATGGGAGCTAATTCTGCACACACCCAGAGCAGACCTAGACCAGGAAAGTTTGCATGTGGCTGGTTGTTGACCCCGTTCCTAACTATTGCTGCTGCTTAGGCAGGGTGATTGGTTGATCGCAGACAGAAACATGGGACGTGCAGGGCACGCTAGCCTGTTTCTGACAGATGTGATGGCAGAGACCTGTGGGCAACCAGAATTAATATCCACAGGATCCTACAGGAAGGGCAAAAGGAGAAAAGCTCACCCCCAACGCAAACAAATGCAGCTTCACCAGTGCTGCTGAGGCCTGTCTGAATCTGTCTCAAGCTCTTTAATAACTCGCAGGGCTGAAGCCTTCAGCTCTGTGTTTCACGGAAAAGGCAGTGCTCTGGAAATTCCCTCGGACTCTCCACCAGTGCTGACTCAGAGGGAAGACTCACTTCTCTACATCCCACCACAGGGCACAAGCTTTCTAGGGCATCCTCCCACACCAGAAGTGTCCGGGCCTGACCCCACTCAGCTTATCTAACAAGACCGCGGTCCCTGAAGTGCTCCGCAAGCTATAAATACTCGCTCTGCCGCGCGTCTGGGATTGAATTCCTCTAAACCCACTGCCCCCAGCAGCATCCCTCAGCCAGCACCGAAGCAGCCAGGCTGTTTATCTTTCCTTGAAAGCCCACTCCACACGCTTCAGACCACACGCTGCTCACTAGACAAACACTTCCAGCCAAACAATAGAGAGACCTCTGTCCTCAAAGAAACCATTTCCAGGTCACTTTTTCAGGCTGGCTTTTGACCTCTCACTTGTTTTTTCCACAAAAACAACTCCTGCTCCCCCCTATTTTTCCCTCATTCAGCCTGGCTTTTCTGAGAAAGGAATTTCCTGATGAAAAGGGCTGTGTGAATACAACCTCCCCCAGCCAACCTCAGCTGCCTGCCTGGGGGAGTCTCTTACGGCTCAAGCAGAGGATTAGTATGAGACGAGTATTATTTTAAAACAAGCTGTCTGGGAGGAAGCTGTGAGGAGATCACTGGAAGCTGTGAGGAGGGCAGGATCAGAGTAAGAGGTTAGCTGTCAGGTGTCTGCTTGCTGCTGAAGCAGGTCAGGGGGTAACCATGGGGCTGAGAAAGAGGAGAAACTGCTCCAGTGTGTGTCTTGGGAAGAAACTGCAGCAGCGGGGCGATGGACACTGACACTGCAAGCCCTCTGCTTTTTGTCTCAAAATCGGTTTCTGTGATAAAAGCGTCCTGTTTCTTCTGCTCTAACACAGTAGATGAGGCTGCCTCCAGCCACAGAAATAGCCATGGCACAGAGCTGCACACAGCTGGAGACGGTGCCCTGTAGCTCTGCTATGGTGACAGTCCCCAGCTGCTGGACAGCACCAGTCCTCCCAGCAGCTGGCACAGAGTCACCCCACGCCAGAGGCTGAAGCTCTGCGTGGCTAATGCAAAAGACGCAACTGTGGAAGGGGTGTGAGGGAACAGACAGCTGTGTGAGCCTTGCACCTGAGACCCGCAGAGGTTTTCGTTTTAGGGGGTAGGCATGGAGGTGGGCTGTGGGAGGAGGGAGTGGCGGGAGGCATCTCCCTTACCTGAACGTGCCGGACACGAATCTGCGTGGGGCGACACTGCACGTTGCGGTTGTTGCAACACCCGGAGCAGCGCTGCACCTCCACGCAAGGCGGCCACACCACAAAGTTGGCGTTGGTGCTGTCCACCATGTTGCGGGAGATTTCAAAGACCACCGCTCGCGTCTTGCACTCCGCGAGGACAGCTGGCTCTGCTGCTGCCAGAGCATCTACAGAGGGCCAAGAGAAGAGGGGGAGATGAAAAGGGCTTTGCAGCTGTTACCAACCCGCTGCAGCCACCTCTACTGGAAGAGAAAGACCCCACACGGCTCATAAACACATTCTTTCTTCTTCTCCCACCCCTCCAACTCCTTCCTTGGAGAGAGCTGCACTGTGTGGAGGAGCCTCCAGGAAAAAAGATGCTTCTCACTGCAGTGGCTGTCCTAGGCAGGAGATGACACTTCTTTAGAGCAAATCAGCACTAGTGGGATTTAAAGCAGAGCAGCTTGCAGAGCTCCAGACTCCCTCTCCTGCTCTCCTGGGGTGTAACACCCAGCTCCTACGAGAGGCCCAGACCCTTCTTCTCATCTGTCTACACATCCATGTGCACTATAACCTCTATCCCTCCACACACATCTCAGACATGCATTGGCATCCACTCACAGCTGCTCAGGTGAGTGCCCAACAATCACAAGGTGCAACACCCCTCACTCACCCAGGCTTCGTCGCTCTCGAGACAGGGCCACCAGGTTTTGACCAGTCTGAGTTGCATTCAGGTCCAGGCTCCAGCTATCCTCCTCTGCAAAGGGAAAGACATGACCTAATAGCACCAGGTAGAGGCAGGAGAAGACTGCAGGCTCTTTTGCTCTGCTCCTCAGGCAAAGTGCAGAGACATGAGATAAGCCATGTCCCCAGTACGTCACCCTCGGTGTAAATCCACCAGCAAGGTCACAGCTGTGCTGGGACACAGACACTCTAGGTTTGTTCTTTGCTCAGACTAGGCAGTTCAAAGCAACAAGATTGTCACTAAAAAGGAGTCCCAGTCAGGTCTGGGAGAGGAAGACTCCAGCTCAATGACAAGGCCTACAGCAGGGCTGGTTGGTGTCAGAGAGGAGTAGCCACTTGAGGCCAGGATATGGCAAGAAGGATCAAAGACCAGACGAGACAAGTGGAAAGTTGGGTATATAACACTGAGGTGCCTTGCTGGGATGGCTTGGGACTGGGAGAGTTGGGATGTGAGCAGCCAAGGTGAAGGGAGATGATCGGTGGGAGGTGAGGTGCTCGCTTTCTCTCTCCCAACCCACTGCAGCCACTCTAGGTTAGAGTCAGTTTTATCACAGAAGAACAGAAAAATAGAGTTGAAGTGGCTTTTTCCCTATCCTACTCTAAGGTAAGCTGCAGAATCTGGAGGTATTTCAGTCAGCGATGGGAGAGGAAGGCAGATAGCATTCAGACCAGCCCTGAGCAGTTCCCTCCCACCCCACCGCTTTTTCCCATAGGAAGCGCTGAATAGAGAAATGCCCATAATCCCCATGGAGCACTCCAACACACAGCCCCTCCTGAGCTCCGGACAATGGCCGCGCTCTGAGATAGCTCCCACCCAGCCACAGCTCTTTCCTTCTCTGACCTGCTTTAGCAGCTGAAGGAAGCTGAATGGACGTCAGCATCGAGGGAGCAATTTTCTTAAAGGGAATTTGGGGCCAGTGGGAGATCTCTGTTTATCAGATGTGTGGTGGAACAGACTTCCCAAACCTATCATGTCCTATCCTTCTTCCTCAGTCCTGCCCTAGTGCAGCCCTTTTGTAAGAGGGAGCAAGGGCTTCGCTGTCCACTCAGCTCTAAAGCAATTGCTGATGGATTTGGGATGGGTGCACAGAGGCTGTGTTCACAAGGCAGGAATCATGTGCCCGTGCAGTCAACATCTACGTGTGAGGTGGACAGACAGACATCCGTTAGAGCGGCTGGAGAGGCATGATCAGTTCTAGGACATCATTCATCTCTGCCCTGAGGGAGACATCCCAAATGAGATCCGGCAGGTCACCCTCTAGAAGGGCGTGGTTCTGCAAGGGCTACAGAGGGTGTCTGGGTGAGTGGCTTAGATGCTCATGCCTGCTGTCTGGACAGCCACAGGTAAAGGAGATAACTCCCACTCTGCACACCTCTGGGGCTGGGTCTACAGCAGCGCCTAAGGTCAGCAGAGCAGTACCTCAGCTCTTGTGCCTCCTGCAGCTGCCTCTTCTTGGCTCCCTGTGCAGTCAGTGAAGGACAGCAGCTGTGACACACACATGGGGCATGGACAGCACAGGGACTAGCCCCACCCACTCTGGGATTATCTTGCTAACACACTTATTTGCTAATACACTAATTCCACATGGACCAGCACACGATGATGTCCCTCAGGTCACTACCTGAGAGCAGAAGAGAGCCACAGGGTGCGACAAAAAGACAGCTTCACAGCACCGTTTTCTGTCTCCCTGACCAGCCTTTCCCGTCTGTGACCTGAAGTGAAACCAGTGACTCAAAGCTCTGCAGCCTTCTCCCATACCCCTGGGCTTTCCAAGCCAACAAGAGAAGCCCATTTTATTTCTTAATTGTAAGGGTGGTTAGTAACTGTGATAGAGACGTATCTTTTCCTTAGACACCGGGACATGACAGACTGCACGCATCTTCTCAGCTGCTCCTTCCCCACCCCTCCATCCTGCGCTGCCTGGCATTTTATCAAACGAGGGTGGGGGCTGCCTTTTGTGCAGAGGTTTACTTGATGAGAAGAGAGAGGGGGGAAAAAATAGCAACAACTGTTGACTCAAAACAAATCTTCTGTTGAATACCGTGACCCTCCCTCTCCCAGGTTTTCCTTCTATACCCCGTGTCAGCACTGAAGAGGGTTGGGGTGGGGGGACCATCCTGGGACAATCCAGCACAGCTAATTTTGGAAGTTACCCCATTGTGTGGCGCATGGATGAGGAGAAGGGAACTGGTGTGGGCAGGGAGCGGCTGTGGTGGTGGTGGTGAACCTCGTCGCCTCTTTCTAAGGCAAACAATAGCTGAACGCAGCTGGTGCCCTCCCCCTCTCTTTCCCCCCCCCTGCCCCTCCAGGGCCGTTTTGAAAGGCAGCGGGAATGCTTTTGAGACTGCGCCAGTGGTTGGACTGGCATAGGAAACAAAAGCAGGAAATTCTGTTCCCCCGTAGATAGTGTCTCGGCAAGGATTACAAAGCTCCAAACAGACAAAACA
>NW_010397485.1:1489-1696 GCF_000710305.1 Buceros rhinoceros silvestris | reverse complement strand
AGCGGGTTCTCCATCGCGGTCATGACGGGACGCGTCCCATCGCACCTTCCCCTGGCAGCGCCGTCCCGGCACCCTCCCGCTCAGCAACGTGGACCACGGCGATGGAGCCTCCATCGCGTCTCGAGCTCGTCCCACGGCATCTTGCTCTCCACACCTGTGACCTGGTGGATCTGTCACCCATCGCACGTGGGGTCCGTGCCAGTGGGT
>NW_010397485.1:377-1182 GCF_000710305.1 Buceros rhinoceros silvestris | reverse complement strand
TGGCAGCTCAGAAGGGCCAAATCCTGACTTCTCTGAACTGGAACCAGCCATGGCACCAACCTCCTGGTCTGACCTCGGCTCCCACCTCCCCTTCCCTAGGGACCAGTTAACCTCCGTCCCTCCCAGACCCTGGCGCTGGGGCTTCCTCCGTGACCAGCTCCAGCACGTAGACTTAGAAGGAGATTAAATCGTACTTGAAAACACATCCTTGCATTTTTATTTGAAGGAACTGCGTCTGCTCTGTGGTGGACCTTAAAGATCTTCAGCGAAGCATCAGGTCGTCCGCTGGTATGTTGCTTAGTGCGAGGTGGAGCAGTTAACGGCGTCGACATCTGCAGCGTTATCACCGGCAGCAACAGCTCCACCCCCGGGAACGAGGCCGGGGCGACCGTTGGGACTCCGGGCCAACGTCCTCCTCCGAAGGGAGGGGAAGGGAGGGACGACGCGGAGAAAACTGCAGGTTTTCTCCACCGTGTGACAAAGGCTTCGTGCACCTCTCGTGCGCTCCATGACGCTACCTGCCCCACGGGCACCTGGTGCCCCACAGCGGAGGACACCGGCTCTTCTTCAACCTCCAAGGGGAGGTTACCCACCCCGCGAGGGCTTTCGCTCCCTTCCCAAAGGGCTTCTCCTCCTCCAGACAACCCGAAGTCGAAGGGGTGTCCAGCCAAAGGGCAGCTCCCGCGGACAAACCCCTTGTGTCCAGATCCTGGGACGCTGGAAAACCTCGTCCCGAGGGTGAGGGATGGGGCCTGGCTCTCCCAGGGGTGCCGGACACCCGCTTAGAGGCGGGAGCGTGCAGCCC
>NW_010397485.1:0-285 GCF_000710305.1 Buceros rhinoceros silvestris | reverse complement strand
CCCCCGCTTTGGGGGCGGGAGCGTGCCGCCCCCAGCAGCCCCATCCCACGGGTGCGTGGTTGGGGTGGTCCAAGCGGACCCTGGAGACATGCTGGAGAGGTTGGCCAAGCTTCCTGGAAGAGACAGTGAAAGCAGGAGCCTCTTTGGAGACCCCCGAACTACCGAGACACTAAACCTTGGAGCCGAGAGGGAAATGGCCTTTTCCGGCTCAACCCGGCTCCAGGGTCCCTGGAGAAGACCCTCAGCAGAGCCCCTCGCTGCACATCTCCTCGGCCGGAGGAACCC
>NW_010397484.1:4388-4761 GCF_000710305.1 Buceros rhinoceros silvestris | reverse complement strand
GGGAGTGATTAAATCCAGCCGAGCTCCTCCGGGGTGGATCTGCAACTCGCCTCGCGGTGGAGAAGGGGCCTGGGGTGGTGTTTTTCCAGACACCTCCAGCGATACCGGTTGGGCCGGGCTTTGCCGGAGGAGGTCGGGGCCGTGCCGGGGAAGAGGTGGCTGGGGCACGGTCCGGAATTTACCTCTGCGAGGAGCTGGCAAGAGCTGTGAAGGGCTTTTTAATTAGGAGCCAAAGGCAACGGGGGGGATTGGACAGCTGAAGTCAGCAAAGCCGAGGGGGAAATAAAGAGGCCGGCGAGGGTGATTAAACGCCGAGGCGTGAGGAATTGCCGAGCTTAAATCAAGGAGAGGAGTTTCTCCGGCAGACGTTCGC
>NW_010397484.1:3986-4207 GCF_000710305.1 Buceros rhinoceros silvestris | reverse complement strand
CGCCGGGCGGGTCGTGAGAGCCGGATGCCAGCGCAGGAGCATCCCCGCTCGTTCATAAGGAGCCAGGCAGGTGATGTAGAGCCCACCTGAGCCGCCAGCAGCGTGGCCACCCTCCTCCTGACATCCCCTTTGCCACAGCAGGTTTTTCCTCGCTGGGATTTCTCCTGATTTTTTTTTCCTCCTGGCTCCTCAGGACACCTGCAAGAGGAGAGCTGGGATCG
>NW_010397484.1:3393-3837 GCF_000710305.1 Buceros rhinoceros silvestris | reverse complement strand
AGAGAATAGCTGTGAGCGTTTCCCAGGAGTTTGTAGAGAAAAAGCAGGGCTTGAGCGGGGCTGTGACATCTCCCAGCATCTCAGAGGTCGGGATTTAAGCCAAACCCACCCTCCCGCTACACATTAATTGCAAAAATTAAGCTTGATCAGGAGCTGAAGGTTTGGTGGGGGGTGGCAGCACAGAGAAATCAGCCTTTGGGGGCTGCTTGGAAAGCAGCTCCGGCTCATACCGATGCCCTGACGCGGTCTTTCCTTTCCCCAAAATAAACAGGGACCGTCTGGAAAGCCCCTGCGTGGGGAGGAGCGGAATCGCCCTGAATAAATAAATAGACGGCGGCGAGAGCCCAGGGTTGAGCTTGTCCAGCTGGTTGGTGGCGAAGGAGGACGGAGCTGGAAATGTCGTTGGCAGGGGGAGGCGAGAGCGCGAGGGGGTCCTTTTCTGGT
>NW_010397484.1:2464-3240 GCF_000710305.1 Buceros rhinoceros silvestris | reverse complement strand
TCCTGCGGCCAAAACACTCCCCCCGCCACAAGCCTTTTGACTGATTTTAGTGACAAATGAATTAGGGGTCCCAAAAAGCGAATATCTGGGATTTATTTACAGCACAGAACCACAAGAAGCTTCAAAATCCTGATTTTGGGGTTGGGTTTAGCGCCCCGGCTGCTTTTGCCGCCGTTTCCACCTCTGCTGGCCTGGAAACCCAGTCAAAAGCCGCCGATTCTGTAGCCTCGCCAAGGCACGAGCCCGGGGAGCAAAGACCCGGCAGCCACGGAGCCAGAGCGAGCTGCAAGGCGAGCTGCACCTTCCCGAACATTATTAAGGCGATGAATTAAATATGAATTTTGTTTCAGGCAGAACTTCGACGCCACCGTGAAAGCCGCCGCAGAAACGCTCAGTACCTTCCTCGACATGAGGGTTTGACTCCCTCGGAGGCGGGATAGGAAGGGATTCAGCAGAAAAACCTCTCCCCCGCCTTGTTTTGAGGCGTATTTACCCAGTTTGAGCTGACCCAGCGCCACCTCCGGGGCGCTGGGCGCTGTCTGCGGGGGAAGCGCCGTCTCTGGGGTTGCTAGCTCTGCCTTATGAATCTTTCATGTTCTGACGGCGATATTTTGTGAGTGACAGGGCTGGAAGGAGCTGGCCGGGTCTTTTTATTTCATGTTCTTTGCTTCAAAATGAAAAATAAAGGGAAAAAAAATATATGAGAGCTACGAGTTTCTTGGCTTGGGGTCATGGCACCGGCTGGTGCTCGGCTTGAACCCTCCGGGGCTGGAAAA
>NW_010397484.1:1824-2355 GCF_000710305.1 Buceros rhinoceros silvestris | reverse complement strand
CCCGTGTACGCGTACCCCCCCTGCCCCGGCCGCCGCTGGACAGGTGGGAAGAGGCTCCTTCTCCACCCCAAAACGGTCACACAATGCTCCAGGGCCGCCAAAACGCTTTTCTCCTACAAGACATTTCAAAGCTCTGTGAGATTTGACCGGTTGGGAGGCGAGTCTTGATTTACCCGTTTTTGGTGTGGTTTTTTTTTTGCGCAGGCCCTCCCCACTGCGAAGCCTCAGGGGTGCCCTCACAGGGACCGTCCTCAACCATCCGCAGCCACACGCTGGATCTCTAACACCCGGGGGAAAAGGTGGGTTTTGGTGACGCTCCTGGAGAATAAACACAGACCGAGGCAGGGCTTTGGCAGCAAGTTTTATTAAAAAGAAGTGAAAAAGGGAGGGGAACAAACCACCTCTTGTGAATAACGACAACAAACCCCCCGGGTTTGGTTCAGTCCATTGAGTCTAGGGACAAAGTGCCGGGATTTTCACTCTCCTGTGAGAGAAACGAGAGGTTAAACCCCTTTCACAGTGCCTTGAACC
>NW_010397484.1:1228-1744 GCF_000710305.1 Buceros rhinoceros silvestris | reverse complement strand
GAGAGAAACGGGAGGTTAAGCCCCTTTCACAGTGCCTTGAACCGCCCCCCTGGGGCAGAAAGTGCTGCAGCTCAGCCCAAACGTCGCTCCGAAAGATGGAAGACACACGCAACGCCCTTCGCCGGCTCTTCCCTGGCTCGGAAACACCGATGCTGACAGTCTCTGGGTCTCCCCTCCCAGTTTATTGCCATGAAACTGGAGTTTCTTCCCAGTGGGGCCGGCTGCTGCGGAGCGGTTTGGCGTAAACTGGCTCCATGAGGTGGTAAAGCAGGAGGAGGAAGACGCACCCCAGCACCACCAGGCTCATCACGGCCACGAGGATGAAGCGGCCAATGATGAAGGTGTCCACGATCTGCCGGGAAGAGAAAACGAAAGATCACAAGGGATGTTCCAGCTGCTGAGAAAAAAACACTCAGGGTGGAAAGCGAACGGCGGAGAAACACGAGTCAAACCCTCTCGGCTCCTGAGAACCCCCCCTGGAGCTTCGCTCACCCCCGGCTCAGCTTCACAAACCAC
>NW_010397484.1:0-1079 GCF_000710305.1 Buceros rhinoceros silvestris | reverse complement strand
GCTCCGTCCACGCCTTTCGCTTTTTAATGAGCCAATTAGCGGCGTGGCGGTGCAGAAAGCCCAGGTCATGTATTATGGATAGTCAGGGCAGGTCCAGCCCGACTGAAAGAGGCAGAAAAAAAAATAAAAAAAATCAGCTTTGCAATTCTGTCGGCCTCCGGGGCACAAACACAGGCTCGCTGCCCTTCATCTCACTTCCAACCTTTACCCCAACAGGTCCCACGCAAGGTGGAGAGGAGAAAAAAAAAACTTCCCAGGATTTTTAGGAGGGATTTACCCCGATCAAGCTGTAGCAGAGCAATGATTAATGTGCATTAATAAGAGAACAGAGGAACCTGCGCCTGAACCACCACAAAACTGCTGTGGATTCGAAGCCCAGCTCGGGCAGCAGTGGCGGAAGCGACCCCAAACTGGGGGAGAACCCCCGTGCCCGACAACACAGCGAGGGGCTGCCTAAAAACCATGGATGGCTCCGTGCCTGAGCGTGTAATAACCTACGAGAGAGCAAAAAGCATTAAAAAATAGAAAAAGGAGCTGGGGGAAATCGAGATGCCGAAGGATTGGAGGGAAAATTATGGCTATTGGCAGGGTCCGAGCAGAAGCTGAAGACCCAAAAGTCAGCGCAGGGCCAGCTGCGGGACCAGCCCCGGGACCTCGGGGTGGTCCTTGGGGGCCATCCCTGAGGCAAAGGCACATCCTGGGGGTCTCAAGGCAGACCCTGGGGGTAAAGACCCATCCTTTGGGCCTCAGGGCACCCATGGGGATCATTCCGGGGGCAAAGGCCCATCCCGGGGGTACAGGCCCATCCCCAGGACATCAGGGTGGCCCTCGGGGGCCATCTGCAGGGTAAAGGCCCATCCCAGGGGCACTGGAGCACCCATGGGGACTATCCCGGAGGCAAAACCCCATTCCCAGGACCTCAGGGCACCCCTGGAGGCCATCCCTTGGGGTAAAGGGCCCATGTCGGCGGTTGTGGGGCAGCCCCGGGAGCCCATCCCTGGGGTAAGGGCCCATCCCCAGGACCTCAGGGCAGCCCCTGGGGCCCATGCCCGGGGTAAAGGCCCATCGCCGGGGCCTCC
>NW_010397483.1:14832-18063 GCF_000710305.1 Buceros rhinoceros silvestris | reverse complement strand
ATCCGAGCAAAGCGTTCTGGTGTTTTCGGAAGGGAAGTGCTTCCGTTTGCTTTTTGAGAGAATATTTCAGCATTACTTGAGTTAACTCCTTTATGAAAGGAAGCCGCGCTGCGAACCGAAGGGTACACACAGGCGAGTGGGGGAAGGGACGCAGGGACTTGGGGGAGGATCTTTAGGAAGCCCCAGACCCCGGAGGCAGCAGCACGGGCAGCCCTGCTCCATCCAAACACAGCCCTGCGCCCGCAGCTCCCTCAGCACCCGCATGTTGCCCCAGGGTGTCACCCACCTCCAGCTGCTCAGACCCAAAACCCGGGGCCAAACTCCCCAGTGCCACCAGTGCCCCCCCAGGCTGATGTATTCACGGCTGCACGTTCCCCAGCATTTCTGCCCCCAGATCCAGCCACCCCCCGTTTCCAGTCCTCCCGCACAGGCATGTTTCCAGCGATGCTGCTGCTCGTTCAAAGGAAGATGAACGCAAAAATCATTTCACAGGATTCGCTTCAGTCTCCATTTGTTGCTGCAAATCCCTGGCTGACGGCCCCGGTCCTCTGGGGGGTTTGGGGTGCAGCATGGCACTGTGCCAGCACCCACAAACTGCCCAGGCTGCACTGGTGGTGACGTCCTGGAGAGACACCCGCGACACGGTGCTAGCAGCGGTGGCATCGCTGGCCTTGTCCCACGGGGAAGGTGGACGCCGGTCACCGTGGCAGGAGGGTGGCCGGGCTGGTTTTAGTCAAAGCGTAGAGGGAGGCAGGCAGGCAGGGCTGGGCACAGCCGGGGGGCTGGGGGAAGGAGAGAGCAGGCCAGCAGCAGGAAGGACAGGACAGACCATCCCCACGGGGATGAAATCGGTCTACGACTGCAAAAGGAGAGCGGGCAGAGAGAGTTAATGCGTAACAGAAGAGCAAGGGGCAGCTCAGGGAACTGGGGGGGCACCAGTGGGGGAACTGGGTGATTGCTGCCTCTATCAGTGAGGGTTGCTCCCAGCCCCCAGAGGTACCGGCTGTCCAGGGGACTCCGGGCCAGCAGAGGTGGACAAAAGTCTGGGTCCTGCTCAAAGGTCCCTCGGCTCTGGACCCTGTCCTCACCCAGTGGGACTTGGCGACTGCCCCTGTTTGCTGACCTGGTGGCTTTGCTCCCTGGCCCCAGCCCCTCACCTGCTCTCGGCTCCTGCCCTTCGTTAACCACGGCTAATTATTACCAACTGTTCTAGCAAGTCACCAGGGATGTAGCAAGGCTGGGCCCTGCCGGGGGACAGCTGAAGGCCTGCGGAAAGTCAGGAATTCGCCATCCGAAGACGTTCGTAGCCCAGTTATGCAGACGGTGATGAGCGACAGCTCGGGGGCATTGCCCGGGGGGAGGGAGGAGCTTGTTTCTTCACCCCCCTCTCATCTCTCTGTTCCCATGACACACGGTTTTCTTCTGTTGGTTTTTTTTTCCGAAGGGGTGCAAATGAGATGCACAGTTCTTCATCTGCTCCTCTTGTTTTGCGCTACAATGAATTTTGGCCCACGCCACAAAATTAAGTGGTGCTTATTTAGGAGTCACATAAGTGTGAAAACCTTTGATGATGATAGTTGCCAAATAACGATTAGGAAAAGAACGCAAACGAAATTACAACGAAACCCAGCAAGTATCATTTTTAGCCTGAGCTTTTCAGTCTGGTGATTACTTCTTGGAAACAAACCCCAGCCCGGCACAGGGCTAGAGAGAGCAAGAGGAAAATAAGCACGTTTGGCACCAGCTGGCTGGTTCTGGAGGGAAGTCTTGAGGTCTGTGCTATGATGAACTGTCCAGCTGGGAGAGAGAGATCTCCAGAACTCTCCTGGAGGATTTCTGTGTCCCAGTTTGTTCAGCACAGGTCAGAAAGGCATTTCAGAAAGCGCCAAAAACCTGCTCATAGGAAATTTCCTTGAAATGCCAAGTCTGGAGGCAGGACGGGGGTGCTGTGTCAGCCCCGCTGGAGAACGCGGGGCCACATGGCTGCAGCCATCACTTGAAGAAAAACCCGTCAGCAGATGTCTGGGGAGGCTGCGCAGAGCCCCTTCCCCACCGGGCTGGGAGAGCGCCTGGGCCAAACCCCCTCTCGGCAGGTTCCCTGCAGAACCGGGGTCAGGCAAAGCGCCTGCCCACGCTAACGCTGCCGGGGTGGTGCCCTGGGTGCTCCCCATTTGCTTGGATTTCCAGGTGTTGCTGCAACCAGCGTCAGGAGGTGAGCGGGAAGTGACCGCACGGAGGAAGCGACTGCACGGAGGAAGCTCGGGCATGGGGAGCCAGGCGCCCACCTGACGGCAGCGCGGTGGCAGCACCCGGCTGGAGGAGCGGAGCTGCTGGGGGCTGCGATCAGCATCACCCCATGGCAACTGCGGCTCCGAGAGCTGGGCTCTGCCTCTCTGCCCTGAGCACAACCCCGCGATGCCGGGAGAGAAAGTGCCTGGGGGATGCAGCCGTGCAGCGTGACTGAGCCGATGGGCCCTGTCGTTGTGCCGGTCCCGTTGGGGAGGCCACCCTTCAGTCCCCTCCAGCTCCTCCTGGCAGGTCAGGACCTCGCACGCGGTGGCAGGACGTGTTTTATGTTGACTCGCGTCCCTCGGTGCTGCTGAGGCCCAGCCCAGCTCTTACGGCACAGACGTCTGTGCATAGCAGAGCCATTGATCAGCCCCACACCGTTGACTGGGGGCGAGATAAAGCCGACCAAGCAAAGGGCGGCCTTCCCCTTTCTTGCCGGCACTGGACCAGGCAAAGCAGATGTGGTCTGATCCTGCCCTGTTCTCAGCAGTGTAAACAGTCCCTGAGGTCTGCTGAAACACAGGAGCCCCAAAGCCACGTGGCCCAGGGGTCACGGGATCACAGAACTGCTTCGGCTGGAAAAGACCTTTAAGCTTATTGAGTCTAACCATTAACCCAGCACTGCCAAGACACTCTTAAACCACGTCCCTCAGCACCACACCTACACGTCCTTTAAATACCTCCAGGGATGGTGCCCTGAGCAGCCTGTTCCAGGGTTTGACAACCCTTTCAGGGAAGAAATTGTTCCTCAGTCCAACCCAAACCTCTCCTGGTGCAACCGGAGGCGGTTTCCTCTTGTCCTGTTGCTTGTTACTTGGGGGAAGAGACTGACCCCCACCTCGCTGCACCCTCCTGTCAGGGAGTTGAGAGTGAGAAGGTCTCCCCACAGCCTCCTTTTCTCCAGCCTACCCCCCCCGCCCAGGTCCCTCAGCCGCTCACCAT
>NW_010397483.1:0-14631 GCF_000710305.1 Buceros rhinoceros silvestris | reverse complement strand
CCTGAGCGTCGGGCTGGGCTGGGGCCCGCCCCTGTCTCTGAAGCCCACAGCTGGGGAGCAGACACCATCCCAGAGCGCGGGGGAGCACCAGCCCCTTGTCCAGCCGTGCAGCCCTGCCTGATGCTGCATGGCTGCCGTGGGCGGGATGGAAGGAACCCTGGGATGTCCTGAGGGCTCAGCAAGTGTCCTTCCAGAACTTACTACCCAGGGTCCTGCTGCTCAGCCTGGCGGAGGAGCCCAGACCGCCACAGCCCGCACCCCCTGGCATGGGAAGTGGAGGCTGCTGCACCCCCAGAAGCTGTCTGCCTGCAGGGCCCTGCCCCAGCACCTGGAGCTCAGAGCTCGCTGCAGGGAAGGTGCTCGAAGTCATCTGGTGCGTTTTGCACAGCAAAGCCACAGGCTGCTCCTTTATCTTGTTCTCCCTCTCATTATCAATAGCTTTTCTGGTCTGACTGCATTTCCCTGCTGCCAATCCCCAAACTAAGGGAAAAGGCCCAGGCAGCAGAGGCGAGGAGGGTGAACACCCCACCCCTGTTCACCAACACCCTGCCCCAACCTCTCTGCAGCTGGGGAACGTAAGTAGCATCTGGTAAGGCACCAGCACGGGGTTTTGTGCTGACCTGGAGCAGGCACATGCCTCTGCGACGCTCCACAGTGCCCAGTCACCACCACTCCTTGAGGGCAGCGCATCCGGAGGGAGCACACGCTCCCCGCTGGGAAGCCAGGTGCTGGTGTCCGGCTCTGGCTGCTCTGTGCCTCAGTTTCTTGCTTGGGCAGAAGAAAGACAGGAGCGACAATGTGGATGTGCCACCACGGCACCAGGCAGCACCTGGCTGGGTTTGGTCTTGGCTGCCTGCGCTAGCCCCTGGACACAGTGCAGAGCCCATCTCACCCCTGAGGTGCATCCCCCCTCCCCCAGCCCAGCAAGTCCCTGTCTGTTTTCCTCCTGCTTCAGCCCCAGCCCAGGAGCTACGTGCCTGTGAACACGCAGCAGGACACGGTCCCTGCCTCTGTTAGACAGGTGAGAGTCGCACCACAAAAGGGGAAGAGGTGGAAACCAAACAAAAGGTTCAAAGCCCTGCCAGGAAGGTGACACCAAAAGAGCTCCTGGGTGACAACTGGATTTGTTTCCTGCAGCCTGGCAGGGAATATTTAGAGGCTGTTAACTCCTGTGGAACCCCAGAGGGGCCAGGCACAGCTGTAATTACGGCTCATGGGACTCACCAACAGCCTCCCCAAAAAAGCAGGGCTGATGCAACAGCAGCTTCTGGACACGCTGTTGTGTATTTCCTCCCCAAATCAACCATCTCTGTTCAAATCCAGCAGCCCCTGCTGCTCCTGGCTGGCAGTGGTGAACGATGCTGCTGGTCACTGACACTAGGTATTGTGTCCACGCACGAGGAGTCACCGTGTCTGGGGCACCTCTCAGGATGCCAGACCTGCTGTCATCACATTGCACAATCCAAGGCCGCATCTCTGCACACACTTTGCAGCTGCAAAAGTGGCACTCGCAGGTACCAAACCTCTACTAAGCGTGTCCCTACACACCCCGAGGAGCTCCTGGGCCATAAATCCCACAGACAGGCAGGTGTTCTAAAGCGAAGGATGCTGGGGGACAACACTCTGATGCCGTGTGGGCAGCTGCAGGGCTGTGCACGGCTCTCAGACACGGCCTGTGCCAAACCTGGATGTGCCAGACATGACGCTGACAGGTCCCTGAAGAGGAGTTGCCACCTGGTGGCACTGGGACAATCCTGCTGGGCTGCCAGCCAGCCGTGAGGACCTGGATGGGGACATGCAGGGTGGCCCCACACCATGGCACTGGCTCTGTTCAGCTGCACTGAGGAGGCTGGGGCTATGCCAACACAGCCCAGGGTCACGCACCCAGCTGGGGGACTTGCCCAAGCCCTGAACCCTCTCACCAAGGGTGCCCAGGCTGCAGGTGCCCGCCACAGGTTTTGCTACTCTAGAAACTGGCAGGGAAATGCTGCCTCCAAATCCCCTCGACGTCCTGTGGCTGCTCTGGACCTCATGCCGCAAGGTCAAGTGGCTCTGGGGAGATGCAGCCAAACTTGTGCTCCAGGGGATGTGTCCCTGTGTGCACCATGGTTTGGCCAGCCCACGGTGGGACAGGAGCAAAGGGGGAAGTGAAGAGGATGACCAGGTCAGAGCTGCTGTTCTGGGGCTAGAGAGGATGTGGTTTTGAGCTTGCTGGGCAACTCCAGGCCACAGCAAAGGCCCTTCTCCAGCCCCAGTTATCCCCAGTAACATCAAACTACACCAGCTGTGTCGAGGGGAAAGCCTGGAGGGAACGGGCTCTGCTGGTGCAGACACTTTCCTGGGAAGCTTCCTTCCCTGGACTCTGGGAAGCCTCAGCTGCACAGAAAAGGCGGGTGCTGGGGCTGAGCACGAGCTGGGGGCTGTCAGCCCAGCCCCAAAGCCTCCTTGCCCACCAAGCTCAGTGGGATTCAGCCTCACCCCACTTCCCAGAGGAGAGGGAAACAAATGAGGAGGCGGGGAAGGGAAGAGAAACTTCTTCCAACTTCTTGAGGAGAGAAAAGCCCTATTCAGGCCAGAAAGAATACCCGTGCGGAGCTGGTCACTAAGCAACCCGCAGCAATGTGGAGTGGCCCGATGCACAGGCAGGGAACAAAGCTGCCTCGCTGCCCACCGAGAGCCCAGTGAGTGACTGCCGGGCAGGAAGAGCCTGCAGACCCTGGGGACAGGGGACACCAGCAGTGCACAGGCACCATGACAGGCTGAGACACCCAGCAGGGTCCAGAGCTCCTGGGTGCTGTAGGAGTTTGTCTTCAGTCAGCTCTGGAGGGTGACAAGCCACCATCAGGCTCCCCCTTCACAGGGAGGCCATTTGCAGGCTCAGGAAGGGTTTCTGGTCTGCTCCGAAGCCCGTGGCTCCAGTACTCAGGGGTACGTACTCGTACATCCTTCCCACCAGAGGCATGGTGCATTTCGGGTAACTCCCTGCTCCCACGGACACTGCCGGGCTCTCACAGGCAGAGCAGTCAAGGCAGGCTACACCCTCTGCAGATAATCTAAAGGAAGAATTCCACCGATCAGTGGGGGGGTTGTCCTTTGGAAACAAACTTAGACACGGGAAACTGCTCGGCCTCTCTGCAGCATGAGGAAAAAAGGGACAAAGAAAATCAGGCCTGACAGACCCTGCTGACAATCCATGCTGAAATGCCTCCGTCAGAGCCTGGGGAGTCCCTGGAGATGCTGTTGCTCCCAGGAGAAACACTGCATGGAAGGAAAACCGCTCACAGCCAGAACAGGTCCACTGGGACCAGTCGATGTGCAGCTGGGCCCCAGTCCTGAGCTTGATGAACCCAGGGAGACACACTGGACCTGCCTGCAAGTGACTTTTAACTTGCATGGAGCCACAGAGGAAACGTCCAGCCCTTCCTGTGTTTGTCTCCAGCATCCAAGATACTCGAGAGCAGCTCCTGGGACAAGGACAGACTCACCGCCTGTTTACCCACTTCCCCACAGAGCTCCTGCAGCTGGACGTACTCCCAGCAACACTCATCCTGCCCTGACCCGCCTTCACCAGCCGCTGTCTCAGTCTTTGAGCAACTGCTTTGGGCGCACACTAAATAACCACAACCTCAGGGCTGCAAGGAAAACTCAGCTCGGCCAGAGTAGTGCCGTTTATTTTGCCCGCAAAACCCCTTTGAGGCCAACACACTGCACACTTGCTGGTGGCAACTGGGTTCCTCTCAGCACGACAGGGGCAGGGGCTGTGGCCAGCAGCAAGGACGGACAGCATCCACCCCTGGACCTGGAGAGCTCCTGCCTTCTCCGGCAAGAGGGCAAACTCAGCGTTCCTGGCACAGCCAGAGCCAGGCATGCCAAAGCCCAGCTCAGCAAGGGCCTGGCATGCCAGGACCATGGCACAACATCCACGTGTCCTGCAGCCAGGAAAGTCCCTGAGGAAGAGGCACCCAGTCTGCTGCCTGCTGCATCAGAGTGTTTCTCTACTCTTGAGTTGACAGTGTGGCTCTTTCGGAGGTGTCACAAGGCCATACTGGGAAGCATAGGTGAGACTCAGCCCCTCTCAAATTAGTGACCGAGAAGATTCCAGTCCATCCTTTTTATCTGCAGGAAGCAGAGTGGCAGCAGTCTGAGACAGGACCTGTGTGTCCACCTCCACGCACGGGCTGCTGAAGGAGCTTGCTTAGACAATGCACCCAGCTCCACAATGGGCACCACTAACAGGGAGGATCCACCCAGAACAGGAGGAGCCCCAGCCTGAGGAGCATCTCCTTGCAAAGACAGAAAACCTGGACAAAGATGAAGGACACTGGACCATATGCTACCCAGACCCATCCTGGATTCTCCTCCCCAACACCAGGGCCCGCAGCCATCAGCACCAGACTGGCAGCATGGCCAGATGGGACTTGTTGGCTGCATTTTCCTCCGGTTCTTCTCCTAGTCTGTGGCATTTGCACATTTGTAGAAACGTTGTGATTGCTGAAGAAGAGGTGCTGAAGGAGGGGAATATCTTTGTGGGGATGAGATGTGCCTGGAAGCTCGGAGCTAACCTTGGCTTTTGGCGGTCCTCTTCTGTTCCCGGTGAGGTGGTGTTGAGACTTCCCAGACAATGGCCTTTGCAACACAATCAGGTTCTCTGGTAGAGCTTCATGATATTATTGTCATGAAGCTTTTTCCACACCTGCTTCTCCAGCTTGAAGTCGTGGTTAGTGTAGAAAACCAGACGCTTCCACTCCTTGTCATAGTAGTGATCCGAGTACTTCTCATGGCCCTCCGTGATGTAGCCATAGGCGCTCACCTGGGAGAGATGGAGGCTCGCTGGGGAGGGGTACCAGAGACGGAGCGAGCCGAGTGAAATCAGGACAGAGGTCCCAAATGGGGAGGGAGCACAGGACAGAGATGCCAATGAGAACTCCTCCAGGTGACCCTGCTCAGGGGTCTAGAAGGACCAGATTCTGCATGCTGGCTCCAGAGAGCCTGCTGTCCTCTCACCGCCTCCCTCAGAGGTAGGATGGCTCTTGGGTCACAGCAGCTTCGCAGCCTCTGTGTGAACTATTTTGGGGCTGTTTCTCTTGTCTTCAATCTGCTCCTCCACAGCTGGCAAGAACCCACATACCCTCAAGGCAGGGACAGGCAGGGCTGTAACCCCCCTGCTCTGCCCTACTATCCTACCCCCCTGCTTCCAGACAGTGCTGTGTGCAAGAACCATCGTGCCCTTACCCGGTCGCAGAGATGGAGGGCAGTCAGCAGCAGGAAGGCCCCTGTCGTGGGTCTGTACAGCCGCCAGTAGTGCTTTTCCAGAGACTTCGATCTTAAAAACCTGCAGCAGGAGAGAAGAAAGCACAGAGCAGTTGCTGGGTGTGGTGGTTCAAGCTGGGCATGCCTTGTCCCCCTGTACTGCAGCAGTTTGTGGCTGTACGAGGCATTTCAGACAAGCCACGAGTATGGCCACACGTGTGGGTATGCTGTGTGCTCAGTAGCACTAACACCCCACCACAGCACCAGGCCAGCCCAGAATGCTCCGTCACCTGCGCTGCAGCCAAAGCCCAGCTCTGCCCCAGCTTTACGGAAGAGGTAGGTCTTGAGGTGGTGGGGGTAAAGAGGGGGTGGGTTAAAGGATCTGGAACGTTAAAGCCCACTCTTAAATCTGTCCTTTGCCTTGCAGTGCAGAAGGGGCTTTGAAGCTCCCTGGTATATCCTGCTCCCCATCCACATTTAGGAGTGAAATGAGACATAGGAAAGGGTACAGAGGAAGGTCACCAAACCCGCTAGGAGCTGCTGTGGTTTACGCCAGCAGTTGTCAGGAAGGTAGGAGTCCACACCAGGAAAAACCAGCGTTCAAGCCGCCTTGGCCTTGGAAAGGACCCAAGTCAAAGGGAAAATGGCAGAACAAGCAGGGAGGTACAAGCCATCTGCCACAGCATTTGCCTTTGCTCAGAGAAGGAATAACTCAGCTCTCAAGGAGACCGAAGGGTAAACGCAGCCAAAGCAGAGCATAACAGGAGCTCCTCCTCCTAGACCTCTCAGTAACGTGTGGCCTGCAATTGGCAGATCTGACAGCGACAGTGTCCAGCAGGATTGTGAAAAGGATCAGAGAGGCAAAAGGGATACTGAAGAAGCACCTATTATCATGTCTGAGGGCATAAACAACTGCCCGAGTCAAGAACAGATCTTGGGAGAGAAGGGCTCTACAGAGCCTTCCCCAAGGTGCTAAGCAATGGGGAACACGAAAGGTTGGACCTGAACTACATCAACTATTCTGGCACTTCAGCAACACTCTTCACACATCTGGAGTTGCCATTTGCCCGGGGCCTCTTTCGGGTGCAGAAAGCCCAACTGTCTGATGGCTCTTCCTTCTCCAGCTCACAGACGCCATGTGCCTAGGCACCACTAACACCCCACCACAGCACCACAGAGAATTTTAACTGGCTGAACACTGATGAAGCCTTCCCCCAGTCTGCTGGTGTGGCTAAACTGTAGTTACAAGAGAACAAGCTGGGAGAAGAGAGCCCAGAGGCAGGCAGAGATGGTGCTGGCCAGAAAAAAGAAGCCCGTTAGAGTGTATCACCCCCAGCTCACCTGTTTTTCATGTATCTGAGGAAATCAGGGTGAACCACCAGGTATTTGTCCATCATGAAATCTTCAGCAAATCTCTCCCGGGGCCTCTGCCTGAGGACAGGAACGGGGAGACTCAGGACAAGCACCTGTATTTCATCACAGCCAGAAAGCATCAGCCCCGCACTGATAAGTGCACTGATGCGCTTGGTGATAAGAGAAGAATCACAAACACTGCTAAGTTCTTCTGCAACATTTCCCAGAAGGTGACACAGCCTGTGTGCATTGCGAAGGAAGAGATCAGGGAGGAGAGGCAACAACAGGAGACAGGAGTATCAAAAGCATGGGTGTGTATAGAGAAGGACTGGTGAAAGCAGGCCTCCATCGGCGAGCAGGCCACCACACACAGACACGGGACCAGGCAACAGCAAGTGTTCACCCCAGAGGAGCACACAGCCTTCCCCGAGCTCTGGCCACACATCACTGAAAGCAGCTGCTTCGGGGAAGAAGGTGTATTGGTTACTGCAGTGCTCAGAGCTGTGGAGGAAACGACGTTTCTCCAGACGCATCTGCAAGGGGAGGGAGGCTTTAACCTGGCTTTACCCTGGCCTGCCCCTCAACAGGGCTGAGCACCTGGAGAGGAAAAGAGCACAACAGAAAGCTCCGTGTTGAAGGGTGTAGAGGTGGGGCCAGGTTGTTTTACCCGTAGTAGTCCAAGAATCCTTTCCTGATGTTCTTGTTCAGCAGAAGAGCCTTCAGCCACTCATAGTCTCTAGCTCCCTCCAGAAAGTGAATGTATCTCACATGCTAAGGAAACAAGTGAGCATTAACGAACCGCACAAGAGAGACACATCCTTTGGAAACAAAAAACCAGACACCCAGACTCGAGTTTCTCAGACACGCGTCTTCGCTCTGCAGCTGTAACTATCCCACAGAAGCAGAATGGAGGTAACAGCTGATGCACAGCCACTCCTACATGCCAAAAGGCTGGGGTTGGACATATGCCGCATGTCCTCCCTGACAGCCAGGACAGGTTCCCTCACTGAGGGCAGTGCCAAGCTGTTAACTCAGCCCTTGTGCATGGCAAAATCAGCCCCGAAGGCCACAGACTAACAGCATCCCGTCAAAGCTGTGCATGCCTACAGCATGGACCTGACTTACTTTTCCCTGTGGGATGTGGCTGAACCCTCTGCGTCTCAAGATGTAGAGCGAGGCCTCCAGGGAGAAGGCTGTGAATCCATAAAAGGAGGTTTTTGTTCCCACATCTTTTTCGTAACCTTTGATTACAGCGCCGCTCACCCTGGCCAAGAAAATCAAACAGAGGAACAGTTAGCAGTGACTGTTGAAGACACTTGCACCCACACTTGTAACAGGAAAAGACAGCGTTAGTCTGGGAAAGGGAGGATTAGGCCCATTTTGAGCTACATCTCTTGATCTGCAGGAAAGCCACTGCTTTGGAGATGGCTCTTTATGGCTCATCTGTGAACCCAGGCTCTTCCTGTGTGTTTATCAACTTTCCAGTTCCTTTTCGGTTTTTCATCTCCTCCTGCCATCAGTCATTTTGGCACGTGGGAGTCAGTGCAGTACTAGAAGAGGTGAAGTTTTCCAGCCATAATTACCATCTGGCCAGAATAAGCTATGTACCTTCCAAGGAGGAAGCCGGTCTTACCGGAAGACGTAGTCATGGGAGTCGATCTCCTGGCCCATCCCAGAGTTATTCAGTATTCCTCCGTTCCCCACAACGGCACAGCTGATGCATGTTGGTGTGCTGTTGTTGTTGTCGGCCAGGAGCAGCTGCTGGTGGGGATTTGGGGGCAGCAGGGACATGACCTCCTTCACCACTGTGAAGGAAACATGGTGAAGAGTCAGCATCAAGTGTCTTGGGGATGGACACAGTGAAACCACCACAGTTTTCATCAGGAGATCCACTTCGCCTGATGCCTTTGACAGGGAGATACAGCAAACCTCCAGCTACTTGGAATAAGGTTTCTGTTGGGAGCTTGATGGTCCCATCCTGACATGCCCTGAGGACTCACGTGAGTAATTCAGCTCCATGAAGCCATACGGAGGTGCAAAATGCTCCAGGCGGTTCCACTCGCTGTCACTGAAGTACCTCTTGTCTGTGAAGAGCATGATGTTGGGCAGGAAAAGATTTTGCAGCCAGTCAGACTTGGCAGCTTTGGCCTTCACTGATTCAGAACAGGTCTTGAAAAGCAAAAAGAAAACAATAAGGACTGATTAGGAGGGAGCTGATAAACCTGACTGAGTGCCAGTGCTCATGTGCCTGTGTGTGAGAGTAACAGAAAGAAGCATCAAAACTCCAGTGGAACACCACCCATTTCCCTCACTGTCCCCATCCCCAGGAACAGGAGGCATCATGTCAGCACTACACCAGTAACTGGCTGGTGGGAAGTCACCTACAAGGAAGCCAGAGCGACTTCAGGCCTCTGAGACTTCCCTTTCTAAACAGGCCTGCGATGCTCACACACTTTACTGACTCTGCACCTCATTAACTGACACAAATTAATATCTGTAATAGGTCTGACCTAAACCTATCGAATAAGGCTGGCAGTCCCTGTTGTAGCGCACCTCACAGTGGGTCCTGGCCTCACAGAGTGCCTCGGCAAACACTCTGAGGAAGGTGTGAGATCACTCCCTTTAAAGATAAGAAAGAGCACGCAGTTTGTTCAGCATCATAAGTGAATCATGGAGAGGCATGAGGCTGAGAAAGGAATCCAAGCCAGCTCATCCTCTCTGACAAGAGGGGTCTCATTGCAGCTGGAGAGCAAACAACTCCACTGAGTCAGTTGGGGCTCCACTTCCTCAGACACCTTTCCCAAATACCTACTGTCATAGCTACTGAAAGACAAAACAGGAGGCCGAGGGGACCCACGCGCCCAGCTCAAATGCCCAGCAATGACCCGGTGGCATTGCCGAAGCCTTGTTGGGCTCTCTGCTACGAGTGACAATGACAATCCGGTGACAGCCTGAGGAGACAGCCCTCCCCCTGTCTGTCATAACAGAAGCGCAGCAAGAACATTGTGGAGGGTTTCGTGTTGGCATCACTTCACTTGCAGCGAGGCTGCATAAAACAAAGGTCAAGGCAAACTGGGATTGTGAACTGGGGTCTGCAGAGGAACGGGGTGTTCAGTTTTCCAAGGGATGAGGTGAGAAATGGGTCACCATTTAGTGCCAGACACCTAAAGCCCGCCCAAAGGCATCATGAGACACGGTGTGACACAACCTACCGTATGTAGGGTGCTTGGTCCCAGGGAACACAGACACTGCATCATGCCCTTAAGTCCCCTAAGCAACACATCAAGGCATCTAAGAGTGGGACCATCCTGTAGCACACCTACAAGGAAGATTTTTTCCCAGCTTGTGATGAACCAGAGCTCCAGAAAGGGCTGTTCGGGGTGACTTTCAAAGGAACGTATGGAAACTTGTGCAATTGCAGCATGTTCCCATACTGGAACATGGTGGAGGACTGGCCAGGCTAACCAAATCATACACAGAGGTCCCAGCAGCACCTGCATTTACCAGTGAGTTGACCTACCAGCTTGGAGATCATCCTCCGCTGCCAAAGGCACACTTGCCCAGGGGACAGCAGACAAGGACAACAGGGAGGCATCATTCTTGGCAAACCACCTACCGATGGTGGAGATGAGTTGTCCAGCAGGTACTTGTCCTCAAAATCCCACCGCGGCTCAGACTTGAAGTCAGCAGCCCTCAGAACCTTCTTTTCTGTCACTGCAGCAGCCCGAGGAAAAGGTCTTACAGTTGTCACTGATACAGGAGACTCTTTTAGCTTTGTTTGGAGTTTGAATACATTGTTTTCATGAGATCCCTTCACCCCAGAGGATGGCTTCACTGTTGCCTTCTCCTTGGCTCCCTCCACCCTAGGAAGAGGTTTCACTGTTGTCTTTTCCTTGGCTTCTTCCACCCCTGGGCCTGGTCTCACTGCTGTTATCACTGTTGTCCTCTTGATTGCCTTCAGCCCAGAAGGTGGTTTCACAGTCATGTTCTCCTTAGCTTCCTCCGACCTGACAACTGGTTTCACAATTTTTTTCTGTTCTTCCTTTCCTTCCCACCTTGGTGTCCCCTCAACTATATCTTGGTCGACCCTGATAATGTCTCCCTGCAAAGTCACCTTTAAAAAGCTCCTTGAGTTCCCATTATCAGAATAGTTTAAACTCAGTTGCTCTTGGGTGTCCCCTTGCAGAACATCCTGGGCACACTGGAAAACGTTCAGTTGCCTGAATGCAATCAAAGGGAAAGCAGACATGTCACACACTCTTCCCACTTAACCCTGAACACCTTCCAGCCCGTTTCTAGAGCTCTCGACTGAGCCCCTCTCCGGGCTTCACAGCGACTACTGCATATGACCACCGCACTCAGAGGACTCACCTTGGTGACCACCACTGAGTTTCTGCACGATGCTGTTTGAATTCAATTTAATTTTCAACTTGGCCATTAAAGTATTATTCAACATCCCACACCGTTCTGGCCTGAGTGGTGCTTATCTCCCCACCGAGCAAATCCCAGAGGCTCGTGAAACATCCACACTGGTCATAACCCCAAACCAGCACAGAACAGCTTTGCCCTGCACTGGGCAGGACCCCTGTCAACGTCCCCAGAGCGCTGCAGGGCTGGTTTGGAGATCCCAAGTTCAGGACACAGCACGCACCATGAAGGCAGCCATCTGGCTCTCTTCTTTGCCAGCAGAGCCCAGTGCTACAGCAACAGAGCATGAAGATCTTCCAGAACTCGGTAAAGGAAGTCTAGTAAGCAGAGAAACTCACTCCTTTACCATACATCACTTCTTGAGCATTTGGGGCCACACGGCACTTTTTCCTCTCCTCCTCCTTCCCCCACTTAGCCAGCTAACGCACTGTCACCACACAGCACTCACCAGGCACGCACGTCTTAAGACAGGCACTTTGAAGCTATTAAAATACACTCTGAAGCTTCAACATGTAAAATCTCTGCATTTGCAGCCACTGCCTCTAATATTGCAGCTGCCCCATTGCCTGATGCAGAGGCCCAGGCAGGTACAAGGATATGACAGGAGGATACAGCTGCCAACAGCAGAAAAGCCACCTTCAGCAAGACTGGGCTGAAACCCAGCAAAAAAAAAATTAAAGATCAAGGTCGAAATGGTGGGGTTTTGTCCCAGGCATTCATTCTTATCTGCACAGGGTTGGAGGGTGGAACTGGAAAAAGGAAGGTGAAAGGTTTCTGCAGCTGGGCTTCCCCATACAGCAAAGCTTTCCAGGGTACACCAGGGCAGTTGTGGCAGTCTGATTTGCATAACTGATGTGTCCCAGAGAGCTGTGGATTGCTTCCAAGGTGACAAATAGGGGGGAAAAAAACCTCACCTCTGCAGATAACAGCTCAACTGCTGCCAAGCTTGAGTGATAGGGCATTCATTAGAGTGATCAGGTCATTACGAGCTAAGGAATCGTTTTGTTCCGGTTAACAACTTGAACCTTTACAAGTAATTTCTGAGAAGGAGGTTGTGGTAAAGGCTTATCAGCTCCCCTCTACTTCTCCTCATAATCATTAGCCAGTTTTGACCAAGTATGCACGCGCTCTCTGTCATAGGGCTTCATGCATGAACTTGTGTTGCTCCTCTACCTAGTAAGAGCAAAGATCTACACTCCAAGCAAAGAGAAATCTGTAAGGTAGCTCAGGTGGACCTTAAATCCCTGGATGATTTTCTGTTGTATTCTTAAGATGAGTTAAAATTTTGAAATAAAAGGGCAGAGAACAAATGAAACAGGACAGAATGACAAACCACCCCCAGCTCAGACTTTCTGCATGAGCTGTCTGGCAGGGCACAGATTCCATCCCACTTCTATTACACTTTAATTTCAAATCCTGTGCCAAAAATACAGAGATCAAAATGTAAAGCTGAGGGCCCTTCACATCCAAAACCGCGCTCCCTGCAGGCAGACCCTCGTGGCCAGGTGCCTATGTAGGACCCTGCTCTCCTGACCAGCATTTTAAATCTGGACAAATGGTCAAAGCAGCTCATCTACCTTCAGGCTCTAGAGTCCAGCTGGCAAACAACTGCACAAGCTCAACGACATTTACTATCATTTTCCTCTCCATTTACAAAGCCCTAGGACAAATAGAGGATAAAGCCATGAAAATGATGCTTTGTGAATTTTATGTTACACATAGAGGTGCAGAACTAGAACTGACCCACAGATAACGACAGGCAGCTCATGCCTAGTTGTGTTTTACTTCAGTTGCAAAAATATAGACATGTCCATTATCTGAAACTATGGCAGAATGAAATGGCTTCGAGCAGCTGGGCATGGTGAGCCAGTTCTTGTCCCAGCTCTGCCACCAATGGGCTGTGTGATCAAGGACACTCCATTCCTCTATGCCTTCTCCTTCTCTCCTTCTCCAATTTTGTGCGGATTCCGACCTCTCCAAACTGATAGCCGTCCTCAGGGTATGGTCGCAAGACACTGGAGCTGGGCTAAACTCATGCCACCTCTGGAGATGTAGGTGTTCCCAGCCTCACCCCTCCTGCCAGCCCACTCAGCATCAGCCCCAGGAGGTCCAGCTGGGAGAGTGGGGACCATAGGAGGGCTGGTGGGGAGGCTGGGGAGCAGCGCTGTTGTATAGACAGCACAGGGCATCAGCAGGTGAGTGAGCTGTGCTTGTAGCAGGAAATGCTCAGCTCTCTGCTGTGCTCACACAATGACCAGTGATTCTTGTTAACAATGCTGGAGACATTTTACTGCAGTCTACACTGCAATTCCCTCCACACCCATTCCTGTAGGATTTCCTTGATCATTTCTGTAAAAAATAACACATATAGTGATCACGTCTGCAAGACATTTGTCTCACAGTACGCAGCATATCTGAAATCAGATGCTAAATTCACTAGAAATTTGAAGGTATCCCACCAGATTCAATGACTTGCAAAGCAATGCTAGGGCTGAGCAAGGTCAGCCTGGGAGCCACCAAGAAAAGCAAACATTCGGTAGTGACGATGTATGAAAACAGGTAACATTAGTAAGCAAAAGCTGCTTTCTTAAACAGCTACACAAGGAAACACTGGAAACTAATGATCCAGCAGAAGTAGTTTTTCACTGCAGTAGATCTTCCAACACCGTGCTCTGATTGCACACAACGTGGTCTGATAAATCAAAGCAGTCAACTAACACTGACCAAAGAGCAAATTTCAGGGTAAGGAGACACAGAGGCAGAGAAAGTGACCACAATCACTCTATCCAGACAGTACATATTGCAGGGAAGCAGGTCTCTTACCTGAAAATCCTTGTCTTCAACAAGCCAGACAAGGAGTTGAAGTAAGCCATGAAGATGTAAAGCTGTATTAAAACAATGAGCCAAATGAAGGCTCTGGGAATTTTAGGAAGCCTTCTCCTGAAAAACCACATTGTGAAATGCCTGGGAGTGACCGAGGCTCTGCTGCTGCCCCGAGGTGCTTGCTAGGCAGTGCTTTCCAAAGGTTGCTGGTGAGTGGGCTGGTCTTTGCACTGGATTTCCCTACCAGAACATGCACACCCTCTCTCCCAACAATGACAGACACCTCGCACATGGATCCTGTTTCTCAGACAAGTGCAGCTTTGCCCTGTTCCTCTCTATCACCTTGAGCTTACTGCATCACTGAGTGGGGAAGAAAACAACTTTTACTGCAAGCAACGGAAGGGCCTTTGTTCTCCTTAATGAGGTTAGTCTGGTGTAATAAAGGAAACCCACTACCTCTAATCTGGTGGAGGCATCACTGGGAACATTTGAAGTATGGAAGTAGCCATAGTTACAATCAAATAAATTAGCTTTCAGACCACCTCCTGCCCAAGGGCTCAGGCAAGTCTCTAGGCATAACCATAAAGAGATCTTTATTTTCCTCCCCTTGCAGTAATTGTTTGCAGCTCTAACCCATAAGCAATCCCTGCCCCCAGAAGCTGGTCTAGATACACATCCACTTTACCTTGGGATTGCTTTGAAATAAGTCAGACTCCTTGCAAATCCACCCCAGAACAGAGGAGCTTGTCACTCACGAAAACTACAAGGATTCTGTGA
>NW_010397482.1:927-2109 GCF_000710305.1 Buceros rhinoceros silvestris | reverse complement strand
GAGGGCAGCGCTCTGCTGCTCGTTCTCCTAGCGCCGGACTTTCAAACCACCCCCTTCCCTTCCTCACTTCCCCGCAAAACTTCGCCCTGCTCGCTTCACTTTCCCCGTCTGGCAGAGGTCTAACAGCTATACGTTTTGCTAACACAGTGCCCAGGCCTTCCATCCACAGCGAACAGCCCTACCACTAGATTTTACACTATTTCCAGTATTTTGTCCAATAATTCCAGAAGAGAAGGCTCCAGGGAGACCTGATAGCAGCCTAGCAGTACTTCAAGGGGCCTACAGGAAAGATGGGGAAAGACTCCTTGATGGGATGAGGGGTAACATTTCAAACAGAAAGAGGGTGGATTTAGAGTAGATATTCGGAAGGAATTCTTCACTGTGAGGGCGGTGGGGCACGGACACAGGCTGCCCAGAGAGGTGGTGGATGTGCCATCATGGGAAGTGTCCAAGGCCAGGTTGGATGGGGCTTTGAGCAACCTGGTCTAGCAGGAGGTGTCCCTGCCCATGGCAGCAGGGCCAGACCTAGGTGATCTTTAAGGGCCCTCCCCACCCAAATCCATCTGCCATTCTGTGATTCCTGTTGTTTCGGTGTTGACCCCATCCCGCACAGCTTTGGCTTGACCCCCCAGCCAGGCCGGCGCAGTGGTTCTGCAGGAGCTGAGTGGTGCAGGAGGCAGCAGAACCAGGCCCCGACCAAAGCTGCAGTTCTCCTGGCGGCACACACCCCTCAGCAGGGCCTTCAGAGAAGAGGAGAGCACGCAAGGCAGCAACAGGGCGTCTGCTGAGGAGAGGCAGAACATGCATGCAGCTGGAACGGAGGTTTAGCCAAGCCTGTGAAAAAGCCCCAGCCTATAAAGGTTGGTGTTGACTGCCTGACACAGCACGCTGGTCTCCTACCACAGCGCGGCACAACCCGGAGCCACCTGCACAGGGCAGAACATTGTCACGTGAGCCCAATTCTGTCCTGCAGCTACAGCAAAATATAAAAATAAATCTAACTTTCCATCTTTTAACCGGATCTCAGGCCAGTCCGACAGCATTTGCTGGGTTGTTACGGTCTTACGGGGGCACAGAGGGAGAAGACACACGTCACGCCTCCTGCAAGCCCCGTACAAGCAGTAACGCTTCCCGAGCAGCGCTGGCAAGCTTGGAGCAATGGCTGGCCTCCCCTCAAACCAT
>NW_010397482.1:0-721 GCF_000710305.1 Buceros rhinoceros silvestris | reverse complement strand
AGAGGGAGAAGACACACGTCACACCTCCTGCAAGCCCCGTACAAGCAGTAACGCTTCCCGAGCAGCGCTGGCAAGCTTGGAGCAACGGCTGCCCTCGCCTGAAGCCCTTGTACTCCCTCGAAACAGCCAGTCTGTTCTCCGAGAAAAGAACCAGAATCACACCGCGCCTGCTGGTGCTCTTTCACCTCTCCCTCAGACTAACGCGCTCCGCAGGGATGCAGTCTGAGCATCCCAGCGGCCCCTCAGCGGCTCAGGGCCTCCTCTTGCCTCCAAGATCTTCTGTACTCCTGAAGGAAAGGAGTCAGGTTTAAAATGCTCACCTAAAAGATGGAGACAATTAAATAAAAACCACAAACCCAAGACAAACAGAATCTTAACCATTTTGTTTAATGTTGTACAAAAAAATTCGGTGAGTATTACAACACAGAGTGATTAAAACACCGATAATACCACGCTGCCAGCCCACTACCTAAAGAGCTAAGGTTCACCTCTCTATCCGTACAACAGAAAGTTTAGTGGCCTTCGGGAAAACAGCGACATCAATGGAAAATCCTGGCGTCACACGGGTTCTTTTCTCGACCTTTTAAAGCTGTGCTCACAGAGACGGCTTCTTCTGTCACTCTTCGGGCGTACAGGAGCTCAGTTGTAAATAAAGTTGAACCTAAAAGGATTATACCCGGTGAGGAACTGTCATTCTTCTCAGGTAAGTGACGTCTGTGAG
>NW_010397481.1:6786-8304 GCF_000710305.1 Buceros rhinoceros silvestris | reverse complement strand
TGGGCATCCCACCCTGGACCCCAGCAGCGTGGGGCAAATGCTCCTGCCCTGCCCTGGGGAAGCTTCTGCCCTGGGGTCCTGCGTTCCACAGAGAGCGCCCACCCTTGTGCATTTGTCCCAGGCAGCCCAGGGAAGGGGCTAACATCCTTCACCACCGTTCGTTCCTCAGCTACGGGCACTGTAGGTGGCCTTGCTAGTCTGCTGACTCCTCCTGTCCCAGCTCGCCGTGGTGTCTGACTCTTGTAGAGCACAGTGGTGCTGCCAGCAGCACCACCCTACCCGCCGCCAGCCTGCCCCAGCCACGGCCCCTGCTCGGGGCCACCTGTGCTCCCCCATGTCCCCATCTAGGCACACCAAGAGTGTCACACTCCAGCACTGAGTCTCGCTGGCGTTTGCAGATGTAACTGTACCTGAGGCCTCAGGCACATGGAGAGTGCTTGGCTGGCTGCACTGGCTGCCAGGGGAAGGGGTGCACAGGGAGGGGTGCGTGGGGCTCCCTTCTACATTACCCCCCAGCAGCACATTGGGACAGCTTGCTGGTGTCAAGAAGCCCATGTGCCTCTCCCACCACTTGATTGTTCACCCTGGCACACACTCCTCAAATCCCAGCAAAGCTGGTGCCAGGGATTGCTGAGACCTGTCCCAGCACCGGGCGAGGTGTGATCCCTCAGCACAGCAGCAACTCTCACCCTGGCTGCCCTCCTGCAGGGCCGTGGGACCGTGCATGGTGTCTTTGACAAACTACGTCCAAGCCAGGGCAGCGTGGACACATGGGTGGAAGGCACATGGGTGGAGGACAAGTCTTGGCAACTGGAATGCCACAGCACCTCACTAGCCCCACACTGGGACAAGCCCACTGCTGGGTTCAGGGTATGCATGGGATGTATTGGAGCGTGGGGACGTATGGCGGGTGTGTGTGTGGTCTGGAGGTGTCTATGGATGTGTGCTACGTGTCTGTGGCACGTCCCCCAGTGGCATGCAGGTACATGAGAGCCCGAACTGAGCCATGGGGCAGGGGGAGGAGTGGGGTGAAGGGGGTTGCATGAGTGAAGCACATCGGGGCTTTGCATGAGTGAGGGGCGTGCACGTGGGTGTGGGGAGGACACAAGGTGTGGGGCATGGATGTGGTGGGGGGGTGTATGTGACATACGCATGTGCCTAGGGCACGTACATACATGTGCAGGCTGTGCATGCCTGTGAGGGTGCACATACATTCAGACAGGGGCATCGCGAGGAGTGTATGTGTATGGGGGACAGTGAAGTACGCATCGCGTGTTCGGGGGTGCGTGTGCAGGCAGGCCTGTGCATGCATGTGGGATATATGTTCAGGCATGTGCACAGCGCCTGGGGGAGACAGTATAGAGGGGGGTGCTGGGGGAGCACACGTGTGTTGCGTGTGTGCACACAGAGGTGTGCGCTGCAAGGTGAGTGTGGTGTCAGGGCATGTGTCCATCCACCTGCACCACACACATAACCGTGAGTGTCGCCAGTGGCAGTTCCCGGGCAGCAGCAGCGCGC
>NW_010397481.1:0-6652 GCF_000710305.1 Buceros rhinoceros silvestris | reverse complement strand
GGGGAGCTCTCTGGCAGTCGGGTGGCTGGGAGCAGCCCCAAGCCCTTCCTGGTGCCTCTCCCCAGAGCGGTGGCTCCAAGCGGTGACACAGAGGCCGGGCTGTCTCTTTCCGGCTGTTTCCTAGCCTGTCAGGCCAGTCGTGTTGGGTCTTGCTGTGATTTCCCGGATGGCTGCTTGGCACCTGCCTCTTCCCCGTCCGGATGGGCAAGTTCCTGGAGCACCGAGCTGGGGCAACGCATCGCCCTAGCCCCTGCCCCGCCTTCCCGGCTCCATCTGCCTGCTGCGGCATTCTGCCCTGGTGCTGGCGGTCTCCCCACTGTGCTGTGGCCACCCTGCCTGGGTGATGCTGGGTGGGCAGTGAAGGAGTGGGGTCGTGAGTGCTGTCTGCGGGCGGGCACTGAGTCATGCTGGGACTGGGAGGTGCGGGGAGAATACTGCCGCCTCTCCACTGGGCGGTTGGGGTGGCCAGACTGGCTGGGCAAGTCAGGCCCGGGCGGGCAGCGCGGGTGCTGTTCATTTGCCACCGTGACTGGAGGACGTGCTGGGAGGATCTGTGATGTTGGGGATGGGCATCTCCCAGTGCCAGAGTCTGGGCAGAGATGTCCACCACGGCCATGCTGAGCCCTGCTGTGCTTTGTGGTCCCCACAGCCTGCCCAGGGCAGCTCAGGCCATGGCACCACTCCTGCTCCAGCAGCAGGATAGCTCACACACCCTCTCAGCCTCCTTCTGTAAATTGGGAAACTGAGACAGAGAGCATGGCAGAAGAGACATGCTGGGTTAAGCCCCAGAGAAGCCACAGGCGCTGAGCCAGCAGTCCTGTCCACCTCCATGCAGTCCCAGAGCATCCTTCAGGGAGAGCTAGAGCATGGGGCTCAGGTATCATGGCAATGCCAGACCCGTTTCACTGTCCTGGGGACATCCCCCTCCAGGCCATTCTAGGCTGTGCCTCCATGCCCTTCTCCTGGCCATGCCAGGCAGGACAGGGGCTCTTGACTAGGGTAGGGGAGGCGCAGGCTCCCAGGCATTCTGACCTGCTCTGTTTATTCCCACAACCACTGACAGCATTGCTGCCAGGGTCTGTAATTACCTGCAGCTCACCCCACCCAGAGCAGGGGCTGCCCGGGTACCGCAGGGGCAGTCAGGTCCTGGTGGGGCAATCACCCAGCAGGGAGACAGAGGGACCCCTGGGCTAGAAGTCCCCCTGGAGCCCTGCCAGCCTGTGCTGCATGCCCACTGGAGGTATGGAAGGGTTCTCTTCATCCCAAGTTTTCCAGGAGACCCTCCCGGGTGTTCCACCAGCCACCGCACGGGGTGCTGGGTGCCAAGGCAGGAGGCAAGTGAAGGTAGAACCTCTGGGGCAGCCCACGGGGTGGAGGAGTAGGGCTGGCCAGCCCCACTGCTGAGTCAGGGTCTCCTCCCTGAGCAAGAAGGCCTGATCCTGGCTGGTGGAGGACGGATAGAGCCCCTCTGTGCCCAGAGGCTGGGCCCTTGAGCTCAGTTCTCCATCCCCTAATGATATCTCGCCCATCCTTGCCATCGACATCTGTTTAATGAGTCCCGTATGTCCTACTGTGAAGGCGCTGGGAACTTTGTCCTGCCTCAGCCGTAACCCTTCCCCACCCGGGCTCCCACAAGCCTGCCCTGCACCCTCTCCTTGCTGGCATTCAGAGGGTGAGGATGCACCAGCCACAGGGACCCAGACTTCGGGGCCACTGATGAGTCCGGATGCTCTGGCAGAGCCAAGATGTGCCCGTCTTGTGTGATCGCACCCTATCCAGGGAGTAGACTGGTGAACAGCCGTGTATAAAGACCCAGATGTCCCTGTGGTCCCCGCAGGGCAGTGGGGTGGGGGTGCAGGGATGGGGCCATGGCAGGGGCCATCTGCACCCTGAGAATGTATTTGGAGGGCAGCTCTGCCCACCGCAGCCAGTGGTGATTGCATGGCGGGGCCAGGGCCTGCTGAGGGGTAAGGCAGCAAACACATTGCCCCAGATAGGACAGCACCCCAGGAGCAAGAGACTGGCAGAGCCTGGCACACCTGCACACACGCGTTCATGGGGCTGTACATGCCTGGCACACATGGGCTGATCTCCTGCAGCAGCATGTGGGCAACACCTGCAACCCCTGTCTTGGTTCCAGCACTGGCAGATCACAGCAGTGTCTAGGCAAGGGTGCTGGACATAGGGGCCTCAACAAGCCCACTGTGTCCCTCTTGTCCCCCACATTGCCCCACCGGAGCCCTTACCCCATGAGTGATGCTTACCTGGGGCCAGGACAGGTAGAGCAGGATCCCTGCCCCAGCCTGTCATTTCGGCTCTAATTGGATCCACTGCTGTTCTCCTTCATCTGGGCTGAATGAGGGGCTGGCTGAGGAGGGAGTGTGATTATCGGGGCAGGGGGCTGGCTCTGGGCACAAGGAGGCTTCCCTGGGCCCGGTAATGACAGGCTTTTGTCCCCTCTGCTCCTGCCCCCAACTGAGGCAGGTGAATGAGGATGCTCCGGGCAAAGGGCAGGTACCAAAGGGCTGAACTCAGCAAGTCCCTGCAGTTCCCACCCCCCTGCAGTGTCTCACAAAGGGGATGTCTCAGCTGCCACAGCCTGGCCTGGCATCCAGAAGTCCTGGCTCCAGCTTGGCTGTCCAGCCCCAGTGTGTTGGCTGCGGGGGACACCCCAGCACTGCCACCTCTAGGCCTGGGGATTCTGGTCCTGGCTGGGAAACCCATCCAAACATCAGATCCTGTCTTGGGTCATCACGTTTCTGGTGGACAGGGTGTGCCCAGGATGAGACAGATGCCTGGACAGCGGGCTCCAGCCTGCATCAGTCCTGGGCCAGATCAGCATGGTGTGCAGAGATACAGGGGGCCAGTTGCACCCCATGCTGCTCATCCCCGCAGCAACCAGTATGGGAGCACGCATCACCTGGCACCACTGGTGACATATTCAAGCCCATGGCTGCTGGGACCCAGAGACAGGATCTGGCTTATCACGAGCTGAGGTGGGTGCTGTACCTGAGAGTGGCCAGGACAGAGCAAGGAGAGGAGTGGGACCAGCTTCCACCCTGTTGTGATGCTGAAGATGCTTTCAGAGCTTTAGGGTTGGAGATTTAGATTAGATATCAGGAAAATCCCCTGCAGTGGCACCCTGGTGCACTCAGCACACTGGGCAGGCGCCGTGCCTTGCAGCCTGGCAAGCAGGGTGGAGAAGCAGATAGATCGTGTGCGACAGGCTGGGGATAATTCACTGCTCCCGAGAGGAGAAATCCTCCACCTGGAAAGGAATCTGCTCCCCTCCACCCTCAGCCCCAGAGGGGCAAGGAGGGGTGTGCAGGTGGGCTGCTGTGCAGGGCAGGGCAGGCAGCACCCCTCACTGGAGTGGGGCACTGCTGCCCTACCTGACTGGGACCCCTCTGCCCCATGGAGGAGAGGCCAGGAGTGCACCAGTGGGATAGGGGGGAGAAAGCCAGGGTGAGTGCCAGCTGCTCACCCACCCTGCAGCTGCACATGCACACCCACCACGGCCAGCACAGTTCCTATGCCAGGACCACATGCTGGGGTGAGCTGCAGGGGGTGACCTGCAGGGTGTCTCCTAACCCCAACGGACACCAGCCACCTACTGCCCGGCAGCTCCATGGGGGAGAGGGTGATCCTGGTGGGGTGCAGAGAGATGCCCTGGCAAAGTGCAGTACGTGCACGGCTGTGGGAAAAGGTTGTGGCAGGCAGTGCCAAGAGGGCTGGGAACCAGAGCGGCTGGAGGGCTCGTGGGGAGGGTATAGCCTGTGTGCCCCAGCATGTGCCCTAACCCTAACCCTAACCCAGCCCATCACCGTTGCATTAGGGAAGCCATCCACATGGCAGGCCCTGGCATGAAGCAGCAGCATCTTTGCTGAACACCTCTCTTGCATCCCAGGGGATGCAGCATGTTTCTCTGCAGGTGTCCTGGCCTTAGGGCTGCTGAGTGTCCACACTGAGACCTCTGTGTGTGTGTGTGTACATGTATGTATAAGCACGAGCATATCAACTGTGCATGTGACACGGGGCTAATTAGGTAGTGAGCTAATCAGCAAACAAACCTCCCCCTTGGCTTTCTGGAGACAGCAAAGGAGGCAAGTGAGGATCAGTGGGGACACGGGTCACCCCCCAGCACCCCTCCCATGAGCCACAAGGAGCCTCACACCAGGGGCTGGAGGTAGATGTCTCCTGGGGGACGCTTTCCCCACTTTCAGCCAGGTACCCCTCTTCTGTCCTCCCTGTCCCCAGCTCCCTGCCCTTCTGGAGATGATGAGGACCACACGCTGGCAAGGATGCTGGAGCAGGCTGCCGGGCTGGTGGAAGTTGAGCACTGCACCTGACCTCGTGTGGCTTGGAGGCCTCAGCTGACCAGGGTGGATGGACCCACCAGGGGGCACAGGGTCACCCTGCTGAGCCAAGGGCACACGTGGCCGGGGCAGAACTGTGGTGGTGTGCGTGGTCCTCTCCCAGCACATCCACCCTCCCCTGCTGATCCTCATGTCGCCCCACCATCCTGCCCCACACAAACATTCCCTCACTCCCAGCCATGGTAAATATTGTTACAGGGCAAACAGTGAATCAGCCCCCTTTGTTCAAGTGCTGCTGGCAGCCCCAGCTTGTTCGACTGCTGTTTAATGACCCTTCAGTTGTGTACCCTGGAGGTACTCATTAACCCCAGGCTGCATATGGTGAGGAGAATGGATCTGAGCCAGCCAGGAACAGTTTGCCAGTGCTGGGGACCGGCTCCAGGCAAATTCTGGTAACCTTTTACCAGGTGCCAACGTGCCAGAGGTTTTCCCTTACACCTCTGCAAGGTGTGGCCGAGCCAGCTGTCAGCCCAGCATGCCTGCAGGTCTGTGGCCACCCCACAGCACGGCACAGCACCGCACCGCGCAGCACAGCACAGCACAGCACAGCACAGCACAGCACAGCACAGTGGGGCTTTGGTCAGGGCAGTGTCCCCTTCAAAGCATCTCCCCCCAGCTCAGCCCATGCTCCTCTGCTGGCTCTAAAAGAGGGATACTCAAGCTCCCGTGCGTGGCAGGAGGGTTTCAGAGGCCTCACAATGGGAGCAGTGTGGTGGAGGGCTCTGCAGCACAGCTCAGGCAGGTCGTTTAGGATTGGATGGAAGTGAGCCATAGGACACCCTGAGAGGTGCAGCATGTGGGACTGGGGCTGGAAGTGGTCGGTTCAGGAAGGACTAGAACTAACCAAAAGCCTGTCCCAGAGCAGGGAGATGGTGCAGGGGGCCACAGAACTGCTGTTGTGGCCTTGATGCCATCCCACAGGCTACAGAGAGGCTGCGCATGCTACAGAAAGTCCACATTCCCAGGGGGCACACACAGAGCCCCAGAGCCCCTTGCCAATGGGCCTGGGAGGTGCAAATACACCTGGATGTGCACAGGCTGGTGCCAGCATGGGGTGGCTCCACTGTCCTAGCAGCAGTGCTAGGACACTCGTGGTTGGCAGGCAGGGACAGGGCTCGGGTGGCCCATGGATGCTGGGCCCATGGGAACCTCTTGCCAGCACCATAAGCATAGGGCTGCTCCTGCTCCTGCCCCTCTGCCTGGTTGTCACCCCCCATTCAAGCGACCCTGGCTCTGCCCCAGCACCTCCAGCTCCGCCCCAAACTGTAGTCTGACTCCTTCCCCTATTGTGGTCATGGCCCTTGTGGCTCTGGCTCTGCCCCATGGTGGCCCCGTAGTGGTCCGTCCCCAAGGGGCAGCGCCAGCACAGCCTGAGAACACCCGATGCACCAGCTCTGGGGCTGGGCCAGCAGTTCCTCAGGGTCCTGAGGCCCACAGCAGCAGTGGCACAGGTCCCAAGGGTGGTCCCCAGCACCAGGTGTGTGGTGCCCCATACCAGCCAAAGCAGGTGCCAGGATGCTAACCCCACTCCCTTATGTTCCCATCCAAACCTGTTCCCAGGGCACCGGGCAAAACAGAGCTGGTGGCAGGTGACAGCACAGGGCCTGGGGCCATCCCTGCTCCCACCAGCTGATGGCCAGAGTCAAGATTTTCAGAGGAGCAAGAGCGGCCACTGAAATTTTTCCCTTGAGGGCCTGGTGGGATCAGAGCAGGGCTGTGCCATGGGGCAGGACCATGTGCCTGTGTCCCTGTAGGGCAGCACAGGACCTGGTGATGCTGCCAGCACAGGGGACAGCCCAGGGAGGACCGCAGAGACTGCGCAGAGTGCCCAGCATGCTGGAGCAGGGCTGTTAGGAAGGCCCTGATAAACATCTAGCCTCTCTGTTTATTTATGACCGAGGATATTTATACCACAAAGTCCTTTAAATTTAGCTGGGGACACACCCAGGCCCCATCCAGTGCTGACGGCCGCAGGGAGGTCCCGCGGCAGCCTGAGTAGGCACAGCCAGTGAATGCACCAGCGACACCAGATGTGCCCCAGGACTGAGACCCACAGTGGGGTGCGAGGCACAGGAGCACGGCTGTGGGGACAGCGATGCTTCTCATGGGGGCAGGATGAGGCCAGCACCCAGAGGGATTAGGGCTCGCGGGGGTGGCAGGACAGGGCTCCCGGGGGAGACGGCGCAGGCTCCATGCCTGTGTAGCGAGGATAGTGGTGCCACCAGAGCAGGCCCATATCTCTCCTGACCCAAAAGCACTCTGGACCAAGCCGGCAC
>NW_010397480.1:0-309 GCF_000710305.1 Buceros rhinoceros silvestris | reverse complement strand
AAAACAATGAAGTTCGCTCGGTAAGGAGAGACGCAGAAAGAAAGAAAGAGGGGGTGGAGGGCTGGAGGGAGAGGGGTAGAATTTCTGGTCTCAAAACCAGGGAAAATTTGGCATCGAGGGGTAATAATGAAATAAAAGGGGGGATTGAGGTGGGTGCAGGAGATACTTGGGGTTGAGCCGAGCTTGTCTAATGGCTGTGCTCGGAGATGGGGGTAAATATACTAAAATGTGGATTTTAATGCATGGGGAAAGCTGGTTTCTGCTTGTATTTGATTCTTGGAAAAGGCCCGAGTGGGGGCTGAGACTAGG
>NW_010397479.1:1800-23795 GCF_000710305.1 Buceros rhinoceros silvestris | reverse complement strand
CGCTTGGTTTCTTCTCCCACATTTTGAATGACAGAATGAGAGGGAATGGCCTTAAGTTGTGTCAGGAGAAATTTAGGTTAGATACCACGAAAAATTTCTCTACAGAGGGGGTTGTGAAGCATTGGAACAGGCTACCCAGAGAGGTGGTGGAATCCCTATCCCTGGAGGTATTTAAAAAGCTGTGTGGATGTGGTGCTGAGGGACATGGTTTAGGGACCCTGACAGTGCAGGGTGAATGGTTGCGCTTGATAATCTTACAGGTCTCTTCCAACCAGATAATTCTATGATTCCGTGTGCCAACCAGGAATGAGGTGCTGCTGGACTTGCTAGTCACAAGCCAAGGAAACTGCTGGTTAGTGATAGCCTCGGCTGCAGTGATCACACTATTGTGGAACTTGGGATCCTGCTGAGCATGCTGAAGGTTAGTGCTCAGACAAAGGTTTTAGATTTTGGAAGAGCAAACTTCAGCTTGCTCAGAGCTCTGTTGGGAGGGATTACGTGGGAAGCATCCATGGAGGGCAAAGGAGCTAATGAGTGCTGGGAGTTTTTCAAGCACAAAACCACTTCATCCACTTTAAAGGTAAGGGAAGTAGTTGGAGCAAGAGACTCCCTTGGCTTAACTGTGAGCTTCTGAGTCTGGTCAAAACTAAAAGAGAAGCGTACCAGAGATGGAAAAGCGAATGAATACCCATTGAGAACTACAAGGGCATTGCCAGAGTGTGGAGAGATGCAGTTAGAAAAGCAAAAGCTCAGCTCAAATGGAAATTGGCCAGAGATGTCAAAAACTGCAAGCAAGGCTTCTTCAGGTTCATAAACAACAAGCAGAAACAGAAGGAAAATACTGGCTTGCTGTTAAACAGGAGAGGTGAATTAGTCACCAACAATGGAAAGGCAGAGGTCCTCAACACTTCCTTCACCTCCGTCTTTACCAGCACTGTTGGGTCCCAGGCCTTGGGAACATAAATCCAGGTCCCATGGTCAGTGAAGGAAGAGTTGGTGAGTGAGCTGTTACTGGAGCTTGACCTTTAGAAATCAATGGGCCCTGACGTTATCCACCCAAGAGTGTTAAACAAGCGAGTCACTCCTCTTGATCTTTGAGAAGTCATGGAGATCGGGGGATGTCCCAGAAGACTGGAAGAAGGTGGTTGTCACTCCCATCTACAAGAAGGCTGGCATGGATCCACCAAGGGCAAATTGCACTTGACAAACCTGATTGCGTTCTATGACAAAGTAACCTTCTTGGTTGATGCAGATCATGGATATTGTCTACCTGCTTTTGATACAGTTCCCTAAAGCCTTCTTCTAGAGAAGCTGATGCATTGTGATCTAAACCAGTGATCCGTGCAATGGGTGGGGAACTGGCTGACAGGCCACACCCAGAGGGTGGTGGTAAGTAGCTCCTTTTCAAACTGGCAGCCTGTCACAAGTGGAGTCCAGAGGGATTGATACTGGGCCCAGTGGTGTTTAATATCATCATAAGTGATCTGGATGAAGGAATCAAGTGTACCCTGATGAAGTTTCATGATGATACCAAACTGAGTGGGGAATTGGACACTTCTGAAAAGGAGAGCCACCCTGCAGGAAGACCTGGCTAGGTTGGACGAGTGGGTTAAACAGAATCTTATGAAGTTCAGCAAGGACAAATGTCAGGTCTTGCACCTGGGGAAACAATCCAGGAATCCAGCACAGGCTGGAATCTACCTGGCAGGGGAGCAGCTCTGTGGAAAGGGACCCTGTACTCAGCACTGGTGAGGCCACACCTTGAATACTGTATCCTTGGCTGAAGTTCCCTACAGCCACCCCAGAAGGAGAAGAGGTCTATTTGCAGACAGGTTTGCCTCCAGGAGCACCCATGATCGAGCTACGGCGCAGGCAACGGACAACTACGGGCGGACATTTGCGTTCCCCCCACCCCCGGCGTGGTGAGCCAGTGTGGGGTGAAGTTTGTAAGCGGCGGGAATTAGCCCATTCGAGATGTATTCTCCTTTTTTTTTTTTTTTCTTTCTCTCCCTTTCCCAGTCCAATTTTACCTTCAAGGGCATCTCTCTCATTAAATGTCTATTGCATATACGTAGCCTGTGTTATATTCCTTAGCCCGAGAAGCCTAACGAGCTCTTATCAGTATCTGTAATGAGCATCAGAAGTTTTCTGTGTGTTTTGGCAGGATTCCCAGCCAAAACCAGTCCGTCGCATCCTTTCGGTACGGGGGAAAATGCCCCCCTTCTCAAACCGCGACAGTTGGACGAGTGGGTTAAACAGAATCTTATGAAGTTCAGCAAGGACAAATGTCAGGTCTTGCACCTGGGGAAACAATCCAGGAATCCAGCACAGGCTGGAATCTACCTGGCAGGGGAGCAGCTCTGTGGAAAGGGACCCTGTACTCAGCACTGGTGAGGCCACACCTTGAATACTGTGTCCAGTTTTGGGCACCTCACTTCAAGAAGGACATTGAAGGACTGTCATGTCCAGAGAAGAGTAACAAAGCTGGTGAAGGGTCTAGAGAACAAGTCTTAGGAGGAGCAACGGAAGGAACTGGGGTTGTTTAGCCTGGAGGAGGCTCGGGGGAGACCTTATTGCTCTCTATAACTACCTGAAAGGAGGTTGTAGAGAGGTGGGAGTTGGACTCATCTCCCATGTGACAAGAGACAGGACTAGAGGAAATGGCCTCAAGTTGTGCCAGGGCAGGTTCGGGTTGGATATTAGGAAAACTTTCGTCACCAAAAGGGTTGTGAAGCACTGGAACAGTCTGCCCAGGGAGGTGGTGGAGTTGCCATCCCTGGAAGCATTTGAAAGACTTGTAGATGTGGCACTGAGGGACATGGTTTAGGGACCCTGGCAGTCAGGGTGTATGGTTGGACTTGATAAACTTAAAGGTCTCTTCCAACCAGATGATTCCGTGATTCTGTGTGGTTCTGTGACCTGGGGGTCCTGGTGGACAGCAAGCTCAATACGAATGAGCAGTGTGCTGCTGTGGCAAAGCCGACAGGATGCTGAGTTGCATCAGAAAGGGCATCAGCAGCAGAGATAAAGAAGTCATCACCCCACTCCACTCAGCACTCACCAGGCCACACCTGGAATACAGTGTTCAGTTCTGGTCCCCGCTCTACAAAAATGGTGTGGACCTGCTGGAGAGGGTCCAGGGAAGGGCCACAAAGATGATGCAAGGACTGGGAAGGTGCCATGTGAGGAACAGCTGAGGGAACAGGGTTTGTTCAGCCTTGAGAAAAGAAGGCTTAAGGGACACCTTATCACCATGTTCCACTATTCAAGGGGTGGCTACAAAGAAAATGGAGACTCCCTTTTTACAAGGAGTCACAACGAAAAGATGAGGGGTAATAGGCGCAAGAGAATTCTGGGAAGATTCTGATTGGACACCTGAGGAAAACTTTTCACAACGAGAACAATCAGGAATAATCTCTTCAGGGAAGTGGTGGATTCCCAGCATTGGACACTTGTAAGATTCAGCTGGACAGGGTGCTGGGCCATCCAGATCGTGCCTTCGCCAAAAGAGGGTGGACCAAATGAACATTGAGGTCTCTTCCAACCCGGCATACTTGTATTCTGGAATTCTGGCATTCCTCCATTCTGTCATTCTGGCATGCTGGCATGGCGGCATTCTGTCACTCTGGTGTTCTGCTATTCGGATATTCTGGCACTCTAGTATTGTCGTATTCTGTGAGTCTATGAAAGTGCTTTTGATTTATTGTAAAGGCTACACATGGCTTTTCCCAATGGTTGAAAGCCAGTTGCTCTTTTTTTAAGTATAACTATTTATGCACAGTTATTTTTGATTTTAAAAATAGTTTAGAATGCCCTAATTTAAACCTTGATGCTATTACTCAATAGAGGAATTGTCAGGGAAACATTTTGAAATAGCTAAATTCAACGTCACAAATGAGGAAGAGAAGGTCAGCAGCTTTTGACAGGATGTGTTTTTTCTTTCCGAGAAGCTGTGACTCTGAGAAGAGACTGGTGGTCCTATTAGATAACCAGCTTATTTCAGATCTCAGTGTATGGTAAAAAGAGTTAATGGTATCCCTGCATATAAAAAAAAAAATATTGAGTATGTATAGGGAAATTATTCTTTCATTGCATTCAACAGTGAAAGTGGATTTATCTAACTTTAACCACCTAAATCGATCTGATTTTCCCACTGCAGGCTTTTTGTCTGTTGTCGTTGAAGAAGAAAGCCAGATGGCTAGCATAGACTGTGTGCCTAACATTTAGATTTCTCAGACTAAATGAGATGAACCTTATTCATGAGCCAGCAACGTGCCCTTAGAGCAAAGAAGACCAATGTTATCCTGGGCTGCATTAGACGAAGTATTACAGTAAGTCAAGGGCTGTGATCCTTAGCCTCTACTCAGCACTGGTGAGGCCACATCTTGGTGTGTTGTGTCCAGTTCCAGGCTTCCCAACACAAGGGAGACATGGACACACTGGAGAGAGTACAAGGAAAGGCCATGAAGATGATTAAGAGACTGGAGTGTCTCTTAAAGAGAGGGAAGCTGAGAGAGCTGGGACTGTTCAGCCTGGAGGACAGAAGACTCAGGGAGGATCTTATCAATGCATATACATACCTGAAGGAAGGTGGTGGAGAGTCCCTCCTGAGAGATACTAAAAAGCTGTCCAGACATGGTCCTGGGAAAGGAGCTCTAGGTGTCCCTGCCTTAGCAAGGGATTTGGACCAGAGGCTCTCCAGAGGTGCTTTCCAGTCCCAACCTGTGATTCCTTTTGACAGTCTTGGAATAATGTTTTCAGTTTCAGCATCCTTAGTTCAGGGCAGATACTGACTGATCCTGCTCTTTTGAGACTTGGGGAACATCAGATCTATAAGACAAAAAGTCAAAGTTTCCTAAGCTTTTTCCCGCTCTGTTTCTAGTGCTTCACATTCCCATTCCCTGTGATTACCACTATTAATAGCAATATCATTTTCATATGGTTGAGGAAAGTATATAAGATAGGACTGAAAGAGGCAGGGCCTGGAGATTTTCTTGTTTCAGGCTCTCATCAAGTTCACGCAGACCGCTTTGCATTTGCTATCATATAGAAGGCTTGATTTTGCAATCATAGATGACTTTACTTTTAAAGTGGAAAAAATTCAAGACAAATAATTTAGAGTCCAGAATCTGCTCTTCCTTCTGTTCCTCCCGACTAGCTCCACAGTGCAGACCGTACAATACCTAACCAATACCTCGAACTACAGTTCAGCATTTATTGCTTTCAGATTGGGAAAATGTAATGGAGATTCCACAGTGCATTCCTAGTTCACCTGATGAACCCGCATTCTGCTCTGCCAGGGGATGTCAATGTCAAACCAGCACTGACAAGAGTGCTCTTTAGACACGTGTGAAATATGGGATTTCTCAAGTCAGCTTCAGGCCAGCCATCTTGTGCATCAGCGTAGTTACAACATCAGGTAATGGGCTGATTTAGTTAAAGAAATCATTAAATAATTCCCAATAATCTCAGAATTCATAAAACTGATTGACTGAGATTTACAGCTATGAAGTGGAGAGCAGAATCTGAGCTTCTCAGAGCAAGTTACAAAGCTATTCAGTTGCAGAATAAACTGGTTTTTCTCAACACAGTGTTTTTTTCTGTCTTTTCGCAAGGCTTGGGTCCCACAACCAGGGAAAGCGTTAACCATCTATGAACTCTCCTGGCTCATCCCACACTTTGTTTCCATTACAAAGTGAGAGAAGGAGAAAGATAAGTTTGACTGGCTGGGGTGAAGTCAAAGGAGAGAGAGTTAAAAGGGCATCTAGAGAGACTGCTGGACTAGATCCCTTCAGAGGTTGCTTCTGGATAACTAATGACTGTTTGTTTCGCTTTTAAGAAGATGGCATTTTTTAGAAGGAAAGCTCAATGTTGCTTTTAACGTGGTGGACTGTGAAATATTTTGTACTATTTGTCTTTTGACAAGGCTTTTTACGCTTGTGTGTTTAAATACTCCTGCTGGGTAAAAGACTGCAGCTGTGGGATCAAACGAAACTCAGATTTTAAGTTTGTAGACAGTTTTCATGCGTAATTTTTACAAATGATGCCTCCGACAAGTAGATGGGGGTTTAGATGCTGGCTCAGATTTGTTGATATTAAGAACAATCCAAATTAAGTTGGTACTTTAAAGACCGAAACTTTTAAATCGTATTCTTAAGGTCATAAATTTTTTATGGGCTATTTCATGGCAAGGCTATCTCCAAATTATTGTTTCGATAACTGTGAGAATTTAGATAGGACAGAGATTTTACTCCTGACCTGGTGTAAAACCTGATTTCGTCAAGAATTTACTACTTCAAGGGAAGTAGTTTTGACCTTTAGTCGAAGTCTGTGACTAAGCATATGACTCATTGGCATTTTTCCTTTGCAAGGCGTTACCATTTTCACCGCAGTTCAGCATGTGTATTTGAATAAAAAACCTCACAGAATCCTACATAAAACCTTCCAAAGACTCAGCCTGTTAGTACACCCTACTGGGATGATATGAGGTAAGGCTTACATAGCTGACTGGATAACTCTATAGATGCCAGAGATGTGTTTAATGTTACAGTCTGAAGGTCCTTATTTTTCTATGATATCCTATTTAAGTGCTAGCTTAAGAACAATGCTTAAAAGTACCTTTGTGGTAAGAGTATTTATGTTGGGCTTTGCAGCTTTAGGTGAGCAATGAAATTAAAATAGGAAATAGAGACAACATAGAAATCATAGATAATTTTGAAAGAACTAGAAGAAAACATTTTGTATAGCATTGTAGAATTTGTATTATGGGTAAAATAGAATTTACTCCTAGACAGCCAGATTCTGGTCTTCTTTCTTTTGCTAGTTGGCTCTTTAACTTTCTCTGCCTTAGTTAATGGAACTGAGAAGGAAATTTTTCAAAGTGTGACTCTGAGCAGTTGTTTTTAATGTCACATTCCAAAGCAACCCCCCAAGAAATGGTAACAATGCTGGATGTGTGGGGCTGTAAAACAGCCTCATCTCAGCATCACTGCCATCAGTCAATCACTGAGAAGGGCTTTTTGGGACCTGCTGTGGTGTCACTGAGGTGAGAATCTACCTCCACTGCCAAAAATGCCCCCAAATCCCTTTCAACATGAATCTTCTGCTCTTTGTGGGTTGAAGCAAGTCCAGGAGGACTGAAGGGTTCTGAGGTGAGTGAATTCTAATGAAGTGAATTGAGCTGATTTTTATCTCACAAGTTCCCTTCTCAGCATTAAGGAAAATAATTGGCTTTAAGCTCTATTCTGAGGTATTTCATTTGATCCCAAGTAATTTTTTTCTTTGCCATCTAATATGTTGAAAAACCCCCACATTTTATTTTGAGTCCCTTCACAACAAAAAGCTTTACCTGTGAAGCTGCAAATGACCTGAAAGGCCAGTTGTTTGTATGGCTGTATTGGGGCAACCTGGCCACTGCGCATTGTGAGGAAGACAGAGATCTTGTAGCTTTTGGTGGCTTTGAGTGTGGCTGATGGGGTTTAAACTCAGACTACAGAGGAAGCTGATTTAGACAAGAGTTAGGCAGCCTTGGGATCCATCAAAGCAGAGGTCTGAATGAGAAAAGTTTCTAAGCACTTTTCTGGGATGCGGAAGATGATACACCTTTTATTCCTTCAGCTACTTGATTGTCTGTTGCCTGTTTACGTGGTCTGATTGAAACTGGTAATGTGCAGAGTCTGTTCGAGAGATCTGCTTTGTGAATAGGATAGAGAACATAGAGCTGGAAGCATGCCTTGGTCAACGCACAGTTCACTTCTGTACTCAACGGGTGCAGCAGGACTGATCTAGGGAGAGGCTCAAGAGCAGAGGAGCTGGTGGCAGGAATAGCAGAAGTTAATAGTAAAAAGGAAGTGTCTGTGAATGAGGAATCTCGAGCATTAGTCAGGGATTCCCCCCTAAAAGTAGTGACAAGAAGAAAAATACCATGCAGCTCTGGTCACATGTGGGGACCGTCATTTCTCACACAACCAAACACAGATCATTCGAGATTAACCAGGCTTTGAACAAGTATGTGTGTTTGTGGGAAGTTCACCTTTTAACCTACTATTTATGTAAAGAGAAATGCATACCTGTTTGAGCTGGCCGATGCTTATACCCTATATTGTGCAGCCCAGGAGCTGAAGATGGAGACTGGAGATGAAATTGCTATTGTGGGAATAGGATGCAACTTTCCAGGAGGTAAGTTTTGGGTAAAAGCAAAGCAGGCTGCTGAGTGAACATGGAAAAGCACAGTCAGTCATCTGCACGGAGGTGGAGGAAAACAACACGTTCCTCTCTTACTTTTGTAGAATTCATTGCTTTGCTACTTGTAGGGTCTTTTCAGAAGGTCACACTGTGGTGGAAAGATCCTGCCTCCTGCAAATACACACCTAGCTGCTGCCTCTTGTACGAGACGGGCAGCTGACTTCAGTAAAGAACTGATACTGCCTACCATGAGAAACACAGCAGCCTGTATTAGAGCAGTGTCGTACTTCCAATCTTAGCTGCAATTAGGTCCTATAAAACTGATGTCTGACTTTGTATTCTGAGGTTAGATGGTTGACTGAGATGAGATGGGTGGAGACGTTCAGATAGCTGTGGGAGATTTCTAGCTGCTGCTGTCACTGTCCATACTCTTTACATTAGGTAGAGAGATTTAAAAATTTTGGAAATAATCCAGGGAGAGGAATGTAGTTCAGCCCTAAAGGTGGCCATGCTAGTCTCTCCGTCCCCTTGATTTCTTTCCTGCCCTCAGCACATTTCAGATCCTGCCTTCACTGTGTCCAAGGTTCAATAGGTATATGTGGAACAGCAGAAACTATGAGGCCCATAGCTGACTGTGAGCAAACAGGAATGATCCTCAATCTAGTGCTAGTAGATACGTAGCAGCAGTCTCTTGTCTGAGCATTAAATACTAATTTGGTGCAAGCCATCTGTCAGTCCACACATGCCAGTAGAGGGACTGTCTTGAGAAATGGTGTTCTTACCTTGCTGTGGAGCCAGGGAACACGTATCCTGGTCCTGCAGTGCGCAAGCTCGGAACGGCATTTCTGAACTTGCCTCAAAAGAAGCGTTGAGCGGTGGGAGCTGTGGTGCGACACTAGCCGTGTCTGGCTAGTGTCTGAGCTGTGTCTATGATGATGGACTAACCATGGGAGGGCTTAGGTGGGAATGCTGTCCAGTGGAAGCTTAAGGATTTTTTGCAGTTTCTTTGTGCAGTTTCTTTAGGCAAGCAGTGAAGGGATCAGACAGGCCTTTCTATTTTCCTCTGGTTCACCAAAGAATGATCTTTCTTTCTCTGGCAATTCTACTTGAGCAACCTATTTATACATGGGAGTTCCTTGTAACTGAGTGGGCATTTCTGTGTCTGCATGGGGAGGGAGAGAACATCATTTAATCGACTTTAAAACCTTTGTACAACAGGTGATGGAATTGACAATTTCTGGAAAGTCCTGGAGGAAGGCAAAAACTGCACAGTAGAAATCCCCTCTGAGAGATTTAATGTCAAGGAGTGGTATGATCCAGATGATAACAAGCCAGGAAAAACGTATACAACGCGAGCTGCTCTTCTCAATGAGTGAGTCTGTTGCTCTGCTGTGCCACCGCTCTTTTTTTGGTACTTAGACTAATGTGTCCAGCCTTTCAGCTTGCGCAAGGCACAGGGAGAGCTTATAAACGGGACCTAGAAACTGACTATCTTTTCTCTCACGTGATGAACAGGCAGTTGTCAAACTGGAGGATTTCCTTATGTGTGATATTGATGAGCAAATTTAGTTGCAGGCCATGGCAAGCACAGATGTACATTGCTGGGAACACATACGACCTTTGATTACCTAAACCAACATGTAGGTACATACTCCCCATGTGTTGAGAGTCACCTTGCATGTGACAGAGGTGTCTGCATTTTGAGTATACAGAAGTACAGATGCATTATGCATGAGGGAGTATATACTGGATCTGAGGTGGGCTCCTGCCTGTCCCATAATTTGCACTGTCTGTAGTACTATGGACTGCGGAGGAAGGTGGTGAAGTACGGACTCTGAGCGGTAAGAACTGCCTGGGAAGTCTCCTCCAGTTCCAGCCTGAAGGTTAGCCTGCTTTGCTGGAACTCAGGACCTAATCCTGTGCTTGTGGGGCCAAGTGGCTCTAATTAGAATGCAGATGTGACAATTTAGAGACAAAGTGAGAAAGTCTGGGTTTGCTAGACACTCAAGAAGGGGACCTTATGCTTAATTTTAGTGTTATGTTTGTTTGTAAACCTGAACTACTCATAATTTCATAATAATCTTGGTTTTTTCTAGGCTCATACTGTCATGTCTTAAAAAAAGAAACTTTTTCTTTATTCTGAGTCACTACTCTATGATACTGAGGGATTATATATGTTCAAGTATCAGGTAAAGATACTGTGTAAATAAAGACTCTTTTACCAGTGTAAAGAGAAAATCTGGAGGAGCAAACTGCAGTACGCATCCCTTCACTTGTGTCCTCGTGTCTCATGTCAAATTATCCCAGAGATGTGGGTACAGCTGTACGGGTGCTATGACTAACAGGAAGATCAACACTAGTGTCTTTTATTTTAAATCCACATGCACCTTAAATCCTCAGGTTGTAGATCTTTATTCAAACAAGAAGTTCACATGCACGGAAGCAATCTTCTTGCCTCCTGACAATAATACTTATCAGGTTTGAATTGTGAGACCCAGAATTACTTCAGTGATTAGTCCCATGTTAGATGCAGAATTCTCCACTGAAATCAAGAAACGATAGAAGGTCTTACAAATCTGATCTCAGGGTGCAAGCTTAAGCCTGGGCTTGGTCATTTGTAAGTGTGAGCTTACTTTGAAGATACTTAAAGAGAAACACACACATACACACATAAAATATTTTGAGTTTATTGTGAGAGAAGTATGGGTATCTCTTGGAAACATCTGAGCTGATCCTCTACTTACGAGTTTTAAATCGCAAAACATCAGTCTATATTACCTTAAAATAATTTAGAAGAGAGTCTTTGTTTAAAACTTTTTGGCTAAGACTGCATCACAACAGAGGGAGTCTTGTTCTGCAGTCTGAGGGGTCCTGCTGGTACTAGTGAGAGAACCATGTCAACAAAAATTTCTCGGAGTGAGCTCATAACTCTGAAATGCAGAATCGGTGATACCCCCTTCCCCATATTTCGTGGTAGGACATAAAGCATCCTTGTATATAAAATTGTACTGTTTTCTGGTCTATGTATTTTAGATTTAATTCATTTGACAACCTCCTCTTTGGGATTAATAATGCGGAAGCTGAACGGATGGATCCACAACAGAAGTTACTGATAGAATGCACATACAAAGCCCTGGAGGATGCAGGAGTCCCTGTGGAAGCTGTCAGCGGCACGAAAACAGGTGTTTTTGTGGGTAAGATGAAATTTTCATGGTGAAGGGAGTACATTTGAACCTCACAAAGACTGGAGCACTCCTTCATCAACGTCACATACGTATCCAGCACAGGAGGTTGAAGGCTAATGTGCTGTGACACTACTGGTTACTTTTGTCAAGGATTACCATGCTGTGCTAGAAGTTCATGATATAATTCATGTATCTATTTTTGGTGCTCCTCTCAGAGTCTTCAGGCACTGAGGTTGAAGGAGGAAAGACTTAAGCTGTCTACCCAACCCAACCCCTTCCAGGAATGATAGTCTCAAGCCAAGGCTACCCTTTTTTCCAGTATACTGTTTTCCAGTATAACATTGGTTAAGGTGTTCTGGAAGTCAAGATCCTTTTAAAGCAGCAGAAATCCTCGGGTAGTTACTGGTATGATATACTAAGGCACACTTGTCCAAATGCTTACCTCAGTACCTGGAAAAGTTATGGAGAAGATGATACTGTGTGCTGTCAAAAGGTACTAAAGGACAATGCAATCATTTGGCACAGACAACATGGGTTCACAGCTCCGAAGTTCTATTTAATCTGATATTCTTCTACAATAAGGTCACCTGGCTAGTGGGTGAAGGGCAGGTGGTGGATGTAGTTTTCCTGGATTTTAGCAAGGCTTTTGATAGTGTCCCTCACAGCCTCGTTCTGGACAAGTCCAACCGTGAGATGACGAGGTACATGGTGCACTGGGTGAAGAACTGGCTGAACGGCAGGGTTCAAAGGGTGGTAGTGAAAGGGTCTGCCTCTGGCTGGCAGCTAGTCACCAGTGGTGTTCCTCAGGGCTCAGTTCTAGGGCCAGTTCTGTTCCATATTTTTAGCAGTGATCTGCAGAAGTAGAAGGTACCATTAGTAAGTTTGCTGATACTGCTGAACTGGGAGATGCTCTTGACTCTCTCAAGAGATAAGACACTTTGCAGAGGGATCTAGATAGATCGGAGCATTGTGCCATCCTCAGTGGTGTGAAATTTAACAAGAACAAATGCCAGATTCTGCTCCTGGGGTGGAGTGACACTGGACGCAGGAATAAATTGGGAGAGGAGCGGCTGGAGAGCAGCCCTGCAGACAGGGATCTGGTGCATTAAATGCAGTATAACCAACCCGTCAAAAGAGGTGATTATCCTGCTGCATTTAGCACTGGTGCAGCCTCACCTGAAGTATTGTGTACAGTTCTGGGCCCCAGTTTCTGGTGAAAGGGATGGAAAGCATGTCCTATGAGGAGTGGCTAAGGACTCTGTCTTGGTTGGAGAACAGGATCCTGAGGGGCTAACCCTGCTCTCTACAGCTTCCTGAGGAGCGGAAGTGGAGAGGGAGATGCTGAGCTCTTCTCCCTGGTGTCCAGTGACAGGATGCATAGGAATGGTTCAAAGCTGTGTCAGAGTAGGTTCAGACTTGACGTTAGGAAGCTTTTATTTACAGAGAGGGTCGTCAAACACAGGAACAGGCTCTCAAGAGAGGAGGTCGATGCCCCAAGCCTGTCAGTATGTAAGAGGCATTTGGACAATGCCCTTAAAAACATGCTTTAACCTTTGGTGAGGCCTGAACTGGTTAGACAGGTGGACTAGGTGATCGTTGTAGGTCCCTTCCAACTGAACTCAACTCCCCTTCCCTTCCCTTCCCTTCCCTTCCCTTCCCTTCCCGTCAAGGAGCTAGAATAACAACACATTTTTGCTGGTGTAATCTCTGTCTCTTAAGAGTTTTTTTTCTGGGATAGTTAGGCTGGTGTCACTATAGGGGCAAACTGTTTAGAGACATGCTCTTCTTTCACAGAGGAGATGATTCCTTGCTCTCTGAACAGAGGTACTGCATTTTCCGCTCATGCCTGTGGACTTGGGGATCCACTCTATTTCAAGCATATGTGTTCTCAGAAAGAGGACATGACTTCTCTCACAGACCTGTTTCCTTTTTTTTTTTTTTCCTATTTCTGGCTTACTGTATCACAGGGAGAAACCCGAAGGTAAATAAAAAGCCTTGGAAGTAGCTTGTGCTGTGACATTTAACTTGGAACATCTGAGGAACTGAAGCTAATGTCCTGTACATTTATATCCCAGCTATCATCATTGTAACTTTTTAATAGGTATTTCCATAGCAAAGCTGAAAGGATCACTCTCAGACTGAGATATGGGAGTCTAAGCAGGCTATACAGAGCTTGAGTGTGTCATACAATGAGCTAAGCCATTAGGAAAGGCCTGTCAGTTACTGTGCGGGCAGAAATTTCAAGTATTCGGTATGTTTGTGTACATTGAGTCCAGGGGAAATTGCTGGGAGTTTTGCCTTTGACTTGCCTTGAAGCAAAGTGTCACCATACGAGCACAGATGCCATGTAGTTTACTCTTAAAACAGAAAAGCAAAACACGCTATCAGGTTTAGAGCTGTACATCCCTTTTTTCTGCTCAGGTTAACGTGACATGTATTTGATATTTTTACAGGTCTTATGAATCGAGACTATGAAATTGTAACAAGTAGAGCAGTGAGTGAAATAAATCATTACGATGGTACTGGAACAGCAATGAGCATTGCTGCTAACAGGGTCTCATACACATTTAATCTGACTGGACCATCACTGGCTATTGACACTGCGTGTTCATCTTTTCTTTTTGCTCTGCACTATGCCGTGCGAGCAATTAAATCAGGTAAGGGGAGTGAAGAGATGCTGAACAATGGAAGACAACTGTTTCTCTCTATCAGCCTAGACGTCTCAATGTAAGTATGTTTCTATTTTACTCCAGGAGACTGTGAGGCAGCAATCTGTGGTGGAGTGAACTGCATAATAGATCCCCGCACCTTTGTATCTCTCAGTAAAGCCAAAATGATCTCTCCAGACGGAATCAGCAAACCCTTTTCCAAAAAGGCAGATGGCTATGGAAGGGGAGAAGGCTGTGGTGTTGTTTTCCTCAAACCGCTGCAAAAGGTAAGATTGCTTTGAAGCAGCCTGAAATAAGATTGGTTGCTTACTTGGATTTTCTGTCTTCATCTGTAATAATTACTTTTCCAGAAAAGATTTTTCCAATTCAAGCTTAAGATTAAGGAAGGACTTAGTAAGCATTAAGCACTTATGCACTTCCTTTGCCATGGAGAGGGAATCATGCTTTTAAAAGTTGGTGTCACACTCTGTCTGTTCTTTGTTTTGTTGCTTTATTTTCTCCTGTGCACAGAATTCATGAGATTATTAAAGATGATTTGACCTTTTTATGAAACAGGCAAAGGAAGACTACAGCAGAATCTGGGGTGTTATAAACATCAGTGCAGTAAACCAGAATGGCAGGTCCGTGACTCCAATCACAAGACCATCTCAAATAGAGCAAGAGAAGTTACTGCGCAGCATTTATGAAACTCGTGTTGATCCTTCCGTTGTGCAGTACATCGAAGCACATGGTACAGGAACTGCCGCTGGAGACCCTACTGAAGCTGAAAGCCTAGCTAGAGTCATCTGTAAAAACAGGTCTGCACAAGTTTCCATTCTGAAAATTGGTTCAGTGAAAGGAAATATTGGCCACACTGAATCAGCTGCTGGAGCAGCAGGGTTAATCAAAGTGCTTCTGATGATGCATCACGGAAAGATTGTTCCATCCTTGCATTACTCGAAGGAGATGAGCAGCATTGATACAGAGAAATTAAACCTTGCAATTCCCATGACTGTAGAGCCCTGGGAAGAATCCAGAGAGTATGGAAGAGTAGCCAGCATCAACTGCTTTGGATTTGGGGGAACCAATGCTCATGTTGTAGTCAGGCAGGTTAAGCAGCTAGAGCTTCTTCCTGCGTTTAAGAGACCCCTCGAATTAGTTCTGCTGTCCGCAGCATCCAGTAAGTCCCTTCAGATGACAATGGCCGACACAGCTGACCAGCTGAGCAGAAGAAACTCCATAACACTCCCAAGCCTGGCCTATACGTCTGCCTGCAGAAGAAGCCATGCCAACTACAGGTACCGAAAAGCATTTGTCACAGATTCTCTCCAGCACTTGCAACACGAGGTTAAGTTGGCAGCAAGCCCTGAACTTGCCGTGTCAAAGGTGGAGCCACAGCTGGTGTTTGTGTTCTGTGGCAATGGCGTAATGCTGAAGGAGTTCAGTGTGGCACTGCTGAGCTCTGAGCCAATGTTCAGAGACAAGTGTAAGGAAATAGAAATGCTTTTCCAGAAACATGCTTCCATCAGCCTTCTGCCAGCAAGAGGTCATAGCCCAAAGGGTTTGTTGAATCCAGAGCTTTCCCAGCCCTTGCTTTTTACCCTGCAGGTTGCCTTAGCTTCCCTTCTGAAATACTGGGGCATTAAGCCTGTCGCAGTTGTTGGCCATTCAGTAGGGGAAGTTGCTGCTGCGCATTTTGCTGGGTACCTTTCCCTGGCAGATGCAGTCAAAGTGATTTATCACCGGAGCCGGCTGCAGGCAAAGACTGTCAGTGGTAGAATGTTGGTGGTTGGAAACATCCCGGTTCAAGAGATTGCTGAACATCTGCACCGCTACTCAGGAAAGGTGTGCATTGCAGCTTTCAACAGCCCAGTTTCCTGCACCTTGTCTGGGAATCCAGACTCTATGGATGCTGTCCAAAGAGATTTAGCTCAAGCTTTCAGCCAGAGGAACATCTTTCTTCACGTTTTAAGTGTCCCAGCTGCGTACCACAGCCCCAGCATGGATCCAATACTTGGGGAGTTGGAAGAGAACATACAGCCTTTAGAAAAACAGAAGGGGGAAATGGAAGTGATTTCAACGCTGACTGGGGTGGCTGCTTCTGAGAATGACTTTGCTCAGGGCAAATTCTGGGCCCGGCATACTCGTGAGCCTGTTGTTTTTGCTCAAGCCATCAAAACTGCAGCTAGAGACAGGGAAAATGTGGTGTTTGTGGAAATAAGTCCTCAACGAGCATTGCAGCGAAGCATAAAGGAAACTCTAGGAAAAGGCACAAAGGTGTTATCTTCTTTGCAACCTGATGCAGAGTATGAGACACTCCTCACCCTGGTAGGAGATCTGTTTGAACTGGGATATAATCCCAACTGGCAGCACTTTTATAATGGGTATCAAAGTGTTCCAGCAGCCATTCCGCGGTACCAATTTGATCGCAAAAAACTCATGGCCCGTCTGAATATCCATCAACAAGCAAACCAAAGAGGTGTCAGCTCCAGTCATCCTTTGATTTATGGCATAAACAGTGACAACACGGAGTTTGGCTGCCTGCTGTCTCAGGACACAGCATCATACTTATATGACCACAAGAATAATGGTGTGGCTTTAGTCCCTGGTGCTTTCTATGCAGAGCTTGGTCTGGCTTCTGTGATGAGCAGCTCAAGGCCTCAAGTGCCTCTGAGTGCTTGCCAGATGAGTATCAGTTTTTCTGCCCCATGTGTTCTCACCCAGAGTTCCCAAGTCTTGGGTATCAAGCTGAGTCCGCAAAAAGCGGTGACAGCCTTTGAGATACTCTCTTCCTCCAATGCAGTTTATGCGTCAGGCCAAGTTACAAAGGGGCTTGAAGGTGTGGTGGAAGAAAGCACCATCTCCTTCCAAGACATCTATCAAAGGTGCACATCAGTGATTAGCAGAGAGGCGGTTTATGAAGCACTGTCTCAGATTGGTTTTCAGTATGGCTCCATATTCAGGCAGCTCAGTGATGTGCATTATTGCCAGGATCTAAAGGAAGCTATAACGAGCATAAAGGTGAACAAGGAGACCGTCAGGGAGATGTACAACTACTGTATCCATCCAGTGCTGCTCGACTGTTTTCTGCAGATGACTGCTGTCATGACCTCAAGGACGTTCCAGTTCAGAGCAGGCTTCCCTTCAGGGATAGGCAGCCTGGTGGTGCTCCGACCCTTGGAGGAAGAAATGATGATATACATGAGAACAACCAAATCGATTGGGAACTGCCTAGAGGTCTGTGGATGCTTTATGGACAAACACGGCTCTGTTTTGGTTGAACTCAAGCGTGTTGCCATCACTTTCATGAAGGAAGCATATTCCAGAGACAATGAGTTCATGTTTGAAAACACGTGGAAAGAAGTCTTTCTTTCACAGACGATTAGACATCTGGGGGTTATGCCCAGAGCCCTAGTGTTTGCTGACAGATTTGGGATAGCTGAGCAGCTCAAAAAGTATTTGCATCCTGATTCAAGATTTGTTATGTATGAAGAGTGGGAAGGCCTCTTGGAAGCCCATGCCCAGAATAAAATGCGAGCAGAGGTGAAGGATTATAATGAAATTCTGTACCTGTGGGGAATTCAACAGTTAAATGAAGATTTCCCAAGCAAAGTGGTAGACCAACTGTCAAAGTGTTGTGAAGCCTATCGTCAAGTTATCGTGGCAATAAGAGAGAAAACATCCCGCTGTTCAGTCAGAGTGATCACCTACAGAACAACAGAAAGATATGTAGATCACCTTAATTGTGGATTTGCGTTGTATGGCATGACCAGAACTTGTGTCGTTGAAGTTCCAGTAATCTCATTTCAGATGATTGACCTCAGCTCTTCCAGTTCCCTGGATATCTCAGTGCTAGCAGATGTTCTTGTCAAATGCAAAGGTGTGGACTATCCAGAAGTTTGCATCAGCCAAGGGAGAACTTATGTGGCTGAAATCAGACGCACACCTTTTGTAGATGCAGATTACAGCCAACCTGTAAGATCTCTCCAGAATGCAGAAACATTCACTTTGTACACTTCGGATCCGTACACAGCAAAAGACTTGTCTGCTGAATTATCCACCAGCACTGCTACTCAACTTGACAAACAGAGCATTGAAATTCAAGTGGATAAAGTATGTCTCCACTCAGAAGATTATTTTCCCATTAGTGTTTCTAGTCGTAAATTTGGTAACACACTGTATTGGAATTCACAAGCGGTAGACAGACACGGGCTTTTAGCTCTTGATTTCAGTGGCACAGTAACAGCAACAGGTGCTGATGTGAAGAAAGTTAAAGTAGGAGATCATGTGGTTTCATGCTATCCAGCTGCCGCGACGTCCAGAGTTCAGATTCCAGGAACAGTTTGTTTCAATGTAAAGAAATTCCCACACTTTCAGAATGTCCCTTGTATGTCATACTTTATCATTGCATGGGAAATCTTCAATCAGAGGTTACCCAACGGGAAAGATGGCAAAACATTGGGTATTATTTCTACGGAGCCATCATCAGTTTTGTGCCATGTTCTTTCTGCAGCAGCAGAAGAGATGGGTTGGAGAGCTGTACTCGCGAGGCCCACTCCTGGTAAGTTCCAGGACATAAACTTGTGCAATGCCCTTGTGGTTCTTCCTCCAGTGAACAGACTGTCTCAGCAGACTCTGGCTCGCATGGACTGTCTTAAAGACGTGGTGATAGTGTGTGGCAATCGACAGTCTGACTGTATCCAGAATGTCAGAGGAATTGATCATGAAAATATCAGCTTTCATGTCGTTACACTTACCAGCATTTTCCAGAAAGCACGTCTAAAGGAATTGCAAAAGACTGTGCATGCGTGGATCCGTTCCATGGATACAAAATGGTTTAGTCATCTATCAGGTTCTGTTTTTCAGCAGACTGAGTACTTTGAAAGAATAAATTCTGTGGTGTCCTATTTTACCTGCAAATCTGTCCCACTTGCTGTACTGAGAAGGCAGAAGAACATCACCATGCTTTCAGATATACCATTGTATGAACCCCAGAAGCAGCTGTTTAAGCAGAATGCTGTTTACGTAGTAGCTGGGGGGCTCACTGGACTTGGCTTTGAAACGGTAAAATTCATAGCTAAGAATGGAGGAGGTTGTATTGCAATACTCTCCAGGAAAAGTCCAAGCCATGAGAAGCAAGAAGAGATGAAAGCTTTGTCACAGCAGTACAAAGGGAGCAATGTAGTGTTTGTGCGGTGTGATGTTACTTCAACCAGTGATGTTAAGAAAGCTTTCCAGTCCATTGCAAACATCTTTGCAGGGAGTCCAGTGAAAGGAGTATTTCAAAGCGCTGTCGTTTTACATGATGGCCACCTTGAGGTTCTGAACTTGGCCAGCTTTCAGAAAGTGCTGAGCCCAAAAGTAGCAGGGACCCTAAATCTTCATTGGGCTACCAGAGACCAGCAGCTCGACTACTTTGTGTGCTACTCCTCTATTACTTCCTTTCTGGGAAATTCCACCCAGGCAAACTACGCAGCTGCAAATTCTTTCTTGGATGTCTTCTGCACCTACAGGAGGAACTATGGGCTTTCAGGACAATCCATTAACTGGGGTGCTTTGAACCTTGGTGTACTGCTCAATCAAAACCATATTCAGAACATTCTGAGATCCAAAGGCATAAATGTTCTGCAAGAGCATGAAATTCATGAGTATCTCAGGAAGAGCTTACTTACAAACAACCCGCAGCAAGCTGTCGTCAAATTGAACTTTCAAGTTCTGTTGCATCATGTTTTTTCCCATATTATTTCACTCAAAAGTCGTTTCACATCACTTATGTTAGAAGAATACAGAAACAACCTTGAAACCTCTGAGAAAACTGAAGTCCAGGCTGCTGCCTTAATCAAATCTGAAGACTATATCACCTCACTGGTGAGCGACCTCACCACGTTGAACCCGGATGAGCTAACCATGAATACACCGCTTTCATCACTGGGCATAGACTCTATGTTAGCTATGACAATCCAGAACCGTGTCTTTCAAGAGAGAAAGGTGGACATACCTCTTCTAAAACTGCTTGATCCTCACACAACTCTGTCAAGTTTAGTAGTAATTTTAGAAGAATCAAGTGAGGCAAGTGGAGTAGTTGATGAAGAAAATGCTGCAGTTGAAAGTGCAGAAAATGGGAGCTGGCTATAGGAGTATTCTCATTCAGGAACTGTGTAACTTTGAAGATACCTGGACCCTTTGTAGCATCTTGCAATAGGTCCTTGCAGACAGGATAGAACGTGTGGTGATGCTTAGTGTACTCTTCTGCATCAACCCAGAAATATCCACACCAGGTTCTTCTGCCATTGCACTAACTGTATTAATTTCAGTCAATTGTTTGACTTTCAATATATGTTACCTTTGTTTTACAATAATTTTAACTGGAAATGGGTAGGTTAACACAACAAATTTTCAATTTTTGGTAAATTGCTGTGTTTGATGCCCATTGCATTTTTAAAGTCTTATGAAAGTCTTGATGAACGTGGTATATTTGCACCTCTAAATGATGAATGTACAAGTAAAGTAGCATTAGACTATCACCTTTTTTGTCATAATTGTATTCTTAATGTATTATTCTGTTATTTTAGTATTATCGAGTGTCTATAAATAGGGCACCTTTCTGAAAGACTTCTAGACATTGTGAATTTCCAAGACTTCTCAAAACCTGAAACAATGTTTTCCTTATGTCTGCAAATGTATTAAAAATTTACCAGTTGCAAAGGATGCAGGAAAGCAACAGTTTTTCTTTATTAATTAACTATTTTTTAAGGAAAGCCCAAATAAACAAGCATAGTAAAAAAGTTTAAAAACCAAACCCTAAATTGTATCTCCAACTTATTTTAAATTTTTGCCCCTCATCTGCTCTCCTAGTTTAACTAGGAGACCCACTGTCTAACACCAGCTGTCACTTTACTCCAGTGAGAACTACTTCCCACTTTTGAAAGCAGATCCCACAGAGACAAATTTAATGGCACTTACATAGTAGTAATCCAATCCTGGAAATTCCAGCATACTTTAAAATGTATTATCATTAAAAATCAAAGCATTGTATTCAGTTTCAAATCTGACTATAATAAATAATTTTCATACTTATAAGTCATGGAGCAGATCGTCTTGAGTGCCATCACACGGCATGTGCAAGACAACCAGGATATCAGGACTAGTCATCATGGTTTTGTGAAAGGCAGGTCCTGTTTGACCAGCTTGATCTCCTTCTATGACAAGGTGACCCGCTTAGTGGATGAAGGAAGAGCTGTGAGTGTTGTTTACCTGGACTTTAGCAAAGCCTTTGACACCATTTCCCACTACATTTTCCTAGAGAAACTGGCTGCCTATGGCTGGGATGAGTGTACTCTTCACTGGATAAAAAACTGACTGGACAGTCAGGTCCAGAGAGTGGTGGTGAATGGAGCTAAATCCGGTTGGTGGCCCGTCACCAGTGGTGTCCCTCAGGGCTCAGTATTGCAGCCTGTTTGCTTCAAAATCTTTATCAATGATCTAGATGAGGGGATTGCGTGCACCCTCAGCAAGTTCGCAGATTACACTAAATTGGGAGGTGGTGTTGATCTGCCTGAGGGTCGGGAGGCTCTGCAGAGAGATCTGGACAGGCTGGATTGATGGGCTGAAGCCAATGGTATGAAATTTAACAAGACTAAGTGCCGGGTCCTGCACTTGGGCCACAACAACCCCCTGCAATGTTACAGGCTTGGGAGGAGCATCTGGAAAGCTGCCCAGCAGAAAAGGACCTGGGGGTGCTAGTTGACAGCCAATTGAACGTGAGCCAGCAGTGTGCCCCAGTGGCAAGAAGGCCAATGACATCCTGGCTTGTATCAGAGATAGTGTGGCCAGCAGGAGGAGGGCAGTGATTGTTCCCCTGTACTCGGCACTGGTGAGGCCAGTTCTTGAGTACTGTGTCCAGTTTTGAGTCCTTCAGTTCAAGAAAGACATTAAGATGCTGGAGCGGGTTCAGAGAAGGGCAACGAAGCTGGTGAAG